>NW_020230651.1:0-48101 GCF_003227715.2 Harpegnathos saltator | reverse complement strand
ACGGAGTCAAAATCGTTGCACGGTCCGCCGAAATCTTGTATACGTCGAACAGAGCACTAGCTAGATGCGAGATGCTCGTGATAATGCAAGACGTGCAACAGCGAAATCTCAACGCGAAACTTGTCAGCGGAAAGACCGAACCGCGAACGCGCAACGACCTGGAATCGACGACCGAAGCGTTATCTTCGTGCGCGACGACGATGTCATACGTGCCGTTGAACCGCAGTTGCAATCAGCGCAAAACTGTCGAAGTGTTGCGTGTTGCGCACAGAAGACGATTGGTCGACGTTTCGACGATTGTTCGCAGGTGCCGCGAAGCTTCATTCGTAGTCGACGATACCGAGCGCCGACGGTGGTATTCGAGAATGCGCTCGGGACGAGCATCTCGACGATTCCTCGACCGAGAGTCGCATTCTAGCGATCGGCAGCATCGAGAGGAGAACTCTGCTCGCCGGTGATATCTTGTCCGAGTTCGCCCTATTGCCGAAACTCGTGTTCGTCAGTGGCAAGAGCTACGTGTACGTAGGAATGAACGGCACCGGTTTGCCGCACGTGTCTCGACTCGAACGGAACGGCGCTCGATTATTTCGACGACGACTCGCGTACACGGCGAACTTTGTTCTGTATCACGCGTCCCACGAGAGCCACGAGTCCTTCGACATGAGACAATTCGGTGCGCGCTATCGTCACATGCAGGCTCTGCTGTTTATTCTGGCGCTTATGAACGCGGAAATGTTCGCCGTTAGCGACGGGCGCAATACCAATTTGGCGTTAAACATGCAGAGTCTCGGCAAAACGTACGACGACGTAGGACTGCATATTTTTTCCGAAAACAGTATTCAGCACGTGAAACGAGTCAAATGCGAGTCGAACGAAGGCGAACTCTCCGGCGCTGTCAAGTTTTCCACCAATGGACACTTGGTCAATCGGTGCCTCGGCAGAGTGTCCGAACTGGGTATCAACGCGGTCGCGCTGACGCAGCGAGTTATGCAACGCGCTATTGTGTCGAAAAAATCGCGGCGACGTAATTATAGGTAAGCGGTACCGCTCGGTCGGCATCTTCGGCGAAACGTACAGAGAGCACGCGAAGAGCGAAAATGAACAGAGCGCGCGATTCGCTCGGTCGTTTCGTAAAACGACGAAAAGTCGCGAAGTTACCGTTGTTCGATTCCGACTCGGATTCAACCGGACCGGTTCCCGCTGGAACGCGACGACGAAGAGTCAGAAGTTACCGTCGTTCGATTCCGACTCGGATTCAACCGGACCGGTTCCCGCTGGAACGCGACGACGAAGCGTCGCGAAGTTGCCGTCGTCCGATTCGGAGCGTGCCGAACGCTCAGCGACCACACGTAAACGAGGCGTAGACTCGCGACCGGAAAATCCGAACGATAGCTCGCTCGAGTCGATTGTTCGGAGTTCTCGCACGCCCACGCGTTCTCGCATGCCCGCGCGTTCCCGCATGCCCGCGCGTTCTCACACGCGGGTTCGCAAGATCGAGGCTTCGAATTCAAACTTTGAACGATCGATGTGACCCGTCGAACGTCGCGTGTTCACCGAAGCCTATTCGGACGTGACGAACCGCGACAACAAGAAGAATCTGATCGTCGTTGGACAATTGATACCGACACCTGACATGCCGACCAGTGTGATGAGTCCGACACCGACCGGAGGACGCGAGTGCAACGGCGTATTAGAATACGCGATCGATAGACGTTCCGAAGCGCGTTGGCTCGAATCTACGACGACATGATTGAAGTTCTCATGGACGCGTTCGTACGAAATAAAGAAGCATGATCTGAAACGAATCGTTGAATTCCTTTCTCGTTCCCTGAATCGCATTCGTATCCGCGCGAGGACGTTCGACGCGTGTCGCCGCCGCGTGTAACGTAAAGTTACACACGGCGACGAAACCGAAAGCCCTTCTGCGTCGGGCGAGCGTCGGTTGCGCACTGAGGAGCGCTGCGATGGACACCGGTACTTGTACATTTTCCCCCGCTATAGGTACAAAGTGGGTGTTAATTTCACCCTCCACCGTTCGAAGGCACCGATGTCACGATTGACTAGTAGAAGCAACCATTTGCGCAAAAGTGGGAGCAGTGTTAGACCGCTCATTGGTCGAAGTTATTCCCTTTTCCCCAACGTACAAATGTTCAATGTGAACGGAGAAACGTGTATAAATAATAGTATCGAATGCGGCGCGCCTCAGTGCGTCAACACGCGGAAGGGGTATCGGTTGTTATCGCGATGTGTAACTTTAGTTACACATCGCGACATACGCGCGATGAAATTATTTTTCAGAGCAACATTCGAAAGTGCTGTCGAACGTCGAGTCGCGATTGTGTGCCGATCAAAGCAATGTTCGAATATGGTGCGATGAGGGGAGAGAAAGAGATTCGTTGTTTCTCCTCTAAGGTCAACGATACGATACGTCGCAACGTGCCGCATCGTTCGTTGTGGGGCATAACGGACGCTTCGAACAAGATCGTTACAGGTAGTTTTGCTGTAGGACGTTTGCGCGCGATCGCAGCGTACGCGATCTGGCGTGCGAATGCGTGCGTCTCGTGGTGCGCGAACCCTTCGCTACGATAGGTCGCGTTGAGAACGAGGTTGATCCGATCATCGCGTACAGACTGTGCAACGCGTTGCTTCGTCGAGAGACGCTTTTCAGGCCAAAGCCATTCGCCGCCCCCTTCCATTTGTCATTTGTCCTCGGAATCAATCCGAATTTTGGGCGTATGTCGCGATCGTGGATATCCAACATTGAGACAGACAGTGCGCGCGATCGATAAGTCGTCGTCGTGTCGCTCGTTCGGTCAATTCGGTTCCGTTTCGTGTTTGTGTTGTACTCCGCGCTCATTACCCGCGCGCGGTCGATGAAGAAACGCCTTTCGCGATCGGGTCGGCTCATGAACGTAATGCCACGAACACCGACCGAGCGGCGCGATCGCGCGAACGAGACGATCGCGCCGTTGATTCAATGGCGCGCGTTATCGCTTCTAGGACGATGATCGGTCTCGAGCGCAATTTGTCGCGAACACTCGGGCGCGCGTATATATTCGCCGGAGCATGCACAGAGACGCGTCTTCCGCGACAGTGAGAACGACGAAGAGACCGCGACTCGACTCGAAGGAGGTTTCGGCCGATCGCGTCGTCGTCGCACACCTCGCTTCACGTGCGTTCGTTCGAGCGAGCTGAAACGGTGAGGAACGGGAACCGAGAGTTCGTGAGAAAGAAGGAGACACGTTTCATGAGGACCGAGATTTTCTTTATTACCGCTCATTCGCGTGTTATTACATAGTAGCTTGTCGTGTCACGAGTTGCAACGTGTGCGTTGCGAACAAATGTTTGAGCGCTCTCAGGTGCGTATCGCGATCGAGGTGATTCGTCGGAAACGCAGACATACATTTAATAGCGCAGTAGTTCGTCGTGCGCCGGATTCGTCGGGTAAATGGCCAAAAGATTGATAAAATTAATATTGGTGAGAGCGCGTTTTGCATCGATCGTTAGAGCGCCGCTGTTTCCGCGCACGATATCGCGCAGGCCGCACGATACTCGAGCCGATGTAGCTCCTCGTGCGGACTCGTCACTGCCGGTGACCGCGTTGTCCTGAAGAGCCTGTAGAATGATCGCTTCAGCGTACGATGAAATTCGTTGATTATCCGAGTCCGCAGGGTCAACCTCATCGATTCCCAGGTTGAACAAATAATGACGATTATTGTCGCGACGACGAACGGTCGACGACAATTGCGACACCAGGCATGAATTGTCCTCGCAGGCGTAGCAGCGATGAGACTCCTCGTAATCGCGAGTCAACAAGTGGCGACGTTTCGATCCATTCGTCGCGAATATGTCACAGATGAGAAAGTTCTCGTCGGATCTGTCGCGTATCGGCGATTGTCGTTGCGCTGTCAGGCCTAGATACGCCGCGATGTCCGACAGGTCGTCCGGATCGGTCGATGCGAAGCCGTCCTCCACGGTCGACGAGCGGAAGAGGTTCAATCGACGAGCGTATTCGCGAGAGTACTCGTGCACGTTGCGAACATCGCGCGTGTGCAGTCTCTCGCCGATCAGAAATGCCAGCGTGAAAGTGATGCTCCGCCAGCACCGTGTGGTGCGCCGCGAACACCGGCCACGATGTCTTCGACAAATGCCACGGGTCCTTGTAGCGAAGTCCGCGCGAGAGCACCGCGTAATGCATAGCGTTCAACGACGTGGTGAATATCATTGTTTGATACGCGAGGCCGTATCTATAATGATTGGCAGTACCTTGCGCATCTGTACATCGTTCAACGTTTGCACGGTGTTCAGAGGAGCGAACAGACTCAACGGAGTTGCCATTACGACGTGTCCTTTCCACATAGCCATTTCGTACGACGATCGAATCGTGTCGCACAATTTGACGAATTGATCGCCGTTACCTCCGACTCGTTGCACGTGATGTTCCAACATGTTCCATATCACGGTTACGAAAGAGCCCACTATACTGTTCATTTCGCGCCACACCACGGAGTAGACACGATCGTTCTGTTCCTCCGGATCGTCCGTGGCGACAACGTTGTCGTGAAATTCCTCGTTGCGCGAATCTTGCTCGAGATCGTCGAGAGTCCCGTTCGGTGCGCGATTCGCGTCTCGCAATCGTTTAAGCGAGAACAGCTTCAGCGCTTCGGCGCCATCGAAATCGACGTAATTGTATTCGCGTGCTGTGGCTATCGTGCGTTGCCGCACGTCGACGAAAAACGAAATATCGCACAATCGCGGAAAGACGATTCGCCAGAATGAACGCCACGGTATCTCGCGCCAGACGCGTTTCATGTAATCCGCATCGGTGAGCGACGATAGCGTCGGTGACGTTTTCAGTCTTGAGTGTTCAGCGTCTTCGAGACCGGCGATCGCGTTGTCGTTGCGATCTATCGGTTCGACTCGTTGCGAGGACTCTCGTTCCGTGCGAGAGCGATTCGTCTCTGTAACAACGTTCAACAACGACGCTTGGAACCATTTGTCGTAATCGTTCAGATGCTGCATCACGACGTCCAATTGCCTCGAAGTCTCCGGTTCGTTCGCGAGACCGCGACGCTCGCGATTGGATCGTTTGAACTCATCAATCGAGTCCGAGGATGCGCGACGCTCGTTGTCGGCCATGGTCGACGCGTCGCGTTTGCACGATGTTTCGACTTTGACGATGGTCGGTTCGTCGTCGGTTCTGATCGCTGTCGTCGGCTCGCTCGCTTCGAACTCGGTTCAAAGAGATGTCCAATGGGCGCATGGCTTCGTCCACGAAACGTCTGTTTGCAGCTCGGATGATACGACTTGTCGAAAAAAATCAACGTCGCGATATATATATACCCGAACCCCGACGAGCTGAAACGATAACGATGATATTCTTTCTCTTCGCTGTCGCTTCGGCGCGTATAGAGTTCAAATTTCACGGTCTCTACGATACAACGAGCGCGATCAGGTTTCGAGGTCGATTACGCTCACCTTCTGGACGAGAACATCAGCCATTGCACGTTGTCGCGCAGTACCTCGTTCAAATTACATCGAATCATCGCGGCGTCCGACGAGCGACTGCGGGACATCGTATCGGGAATCGTTGTCACCGACGCGGTCACAACGACCATCGACGACGCGACGTTCGCGTTCGCGTCTCTGAGAGCCGCCGTTATCTCGATCACGTTGGATCGACGATCGTCATAGTCCTCTCGGTGCAACAATTCGCAATTGTTGATATCGCGGTATTCTATCGATCAAGGAGTCACCCGAGTCTCGTTCAATCGGCGACGAGATATCGTTGTCGCCGCGGACATAAGTTCCTCGTTCAACGGCAAAATGTGCAATTGGTTCGCACCGAATACCAGGACGGTTATACCGTTTTGCGTCTCTCCGACCGACGCTCCTCTCGTCAATCGCGATCGCGCGAGTCAACGCGATTCGCGCTGTACACACCGCAGCTGCTGAGTTTGCGATCTGTCGCGTTCCAGATGTGTTCTCGAGTGTAATCTCTCGTGGCCTGCGTCCCGTATCGTTGTACAATCGCGTTCAGACCCACCGTGAGCGCGAACGTCCAGGTGTGCCACGGACACTTCGTCACGGCGCAACATTGATTCAGCACGCAATGAATAGCTCTCGCTGAATGAACGTCCTCCGTGGACGCGTTCGGTAACGTCGCGTGAATTTGCACGAATCGCGGCACCTCGAATAATCGCATGCTCGCGTCGGGTGTGCCATGTTGACCGAACGAATCCAACGTGCGCCCGACCCACCAGGTGTTCAAAACGCCAAAACGCGACTAATCTCATACAACGTAACGAGCGAGTGCCAGTCGCAACGGGCATAGTTCACTTTCGCGCGATCGGACGACTCACCGCTGCGATCCTCCTCGACGTTCGGTCGAAACGCATCGATTTCATCTAGCGACGACGGTTCTCGATGTCGTAGATCCAGCGTACGTGATGTTCGAACGAAGCTGGCAGCGATTGATCGTCATCGCGCGCGACTGTGTGATCGTCGTGCACGTAGCAAAAATCGCTCGCGTGCGTCGCGATGCGAGCGGATCGTGGTTGCTTGGCCAGTGGCATGAAATCGACGACGCGACGCAGCGATGATATTTCAGTCTCCGTGTGATGCAGTCTCACGTACTGACGAGAGTCACGGCGTTTCAACGATACCGTGGTGGACGCGATCAATCGTCGGGACAGCGGAGACGGCAGTCGCTCCAATGCCGCGAACCCGACGGCGATGGCGCAGCAGTTCAGACGATGTCGCTGGAGCGAGCGGCGCGTGAGATCGCGCAGTAAGAACGCCGTGTCGGTCAAGTCGACGTAGAGCACCAGGTGTCGCTGGCGATTCGGATCGATCGAATCGTCGTCGTCGTGATAGAGAGCGTGATGTCCGATCGTTCCGTCGCTGATGCGCAGAAGAGCCGACAGCGCGTCGGTCAGAGCGACGCGATCCTTGCGAAAAACGTCTCGCACGAGCAGCAGTATTGCGCGGCCGCGCCATCGCGGATCGTTCGTAGTCGCGGCGTTTCGTTCGTCCAAAGGCGAGCGTATCCACGAGATCGTGTTCACAGCTCCGTCGCGTCCGGACTTAACGTCGTCCAGCACCACGAGGACGCACGACAACGCTACTCCGCAGCTGGAATAGCGCAGATACGAGTCGTCCGATCGCGCCATTAACGAATAATCGCTCGTTCGCCACGGATCGTTTCGCGCGCGCTTTTTTTCTCGTTTGCTGTCGCGTCAACGATACGAACGTGAATTTGCGAAATCGCGGACGCGCTAGGTATAAATGGGGGGCCCCTTCGCATCGTCCTCACTGATCACAAAGTCGCGACGCATGACTCTTCTCACACTTCGTAGCGACGTGTCGTTCACCATCGGTATGAATCTCAGCAACGATATTCACAACGTCACCGGTGCAGTGGCGCGCGAAAGCGATCGTATTCGAACTATGGAACACTTACATCAATACGCCAGTAATTACGATATTCAGGCTCGATCGCTGGACAATCTAGCGTTGACCGATCGACGATTGCTTTGAGTGGAAGGTGACCGTGCGGGCAAAGTGGGTTTTTACGATGTGCGAGGTCGATTGGTGCAGAGTCAGGATGTCACGTCCACGCAGGGTATGTACGAGAACGATCGCGCGCGACTCCCGCGGACCCGATTCTATTCGAACGAAATCGCTCCGTTCGTTCGCTCTCTTCCCCACCCTTCCGCTCCGAGATAGAGAATGACCAGAGACGGCCGGATCGTCGACGGGATTCGGGAGGAAAGCGAACAGATGTTGCGCTAGCGTTCGATTCGGACGACTGCCGCGTGATAATTCTCGAAGTGTGCTTTTTTCGTCCGCTCAGCTCCCGATCGAGTATCGAACGGACTTCCCATGCCCAACAGAATACAGGATCTCGCCTCGCATTTGAATCAACGCGACTCGTCGTGTCGATTGGATGAACGACGATGACTCTGGAAAAACGCGTTCGACGCTGAGAGCTCTTCGCCTCGCGCCGCGACACGGAGAACGAGACAGCCGCGCGGAAGCATGACCGATCGGTTCGTAAGTCGTTGTATGACGATTTCGGGGAACCGTCCAATCGGAGCGTAAGATCCGTTTCACCGGTGATCTTTGGCGACCAAGGATCGCGCAGGGTTCCCTCGCGCCGTTCGGACGGTTCCCCGAAATCGTCATACATTTCGCGGTGTCGGCATACGAACCACCCTGTATATATATAGGATGTCTCAGAACAATCTACAACGTTCACGTGAGAATATAGAGCGGGTTGAGATGAACATAAAAATCGTATACCGTTTTGCGATATTCGCAATAATAACTAAGAAATTAATTGTAAAAGATTAAGGAAAAGTGCGTGCTGAATGGCAGAGGAAAGAGCGCTCAAGCCGCAGCGCGACCCAGTAATATAACACGCGGATGCTGGCGCGCGACGATTGCAAGAACAACGCGCCACTGCCTGTGCTTGCATATTTGTTGTTACATCTCGCATATTTTTTGTATCTCGCATATTATGCATATTTGTTGTTACATCTCGCCGCATCGCACTGAGACCGTGCGCGAGCTCGATATCGCATCACAGAGTATAAGGACAGGCATTGGCACAATGTTTTTCCAATCACTGCGCGCCGGCTTCCCCGTGCTATATTACTGGGTCCGCGCTGCGGCTCGAGCGCTTCTCCTCCGACCAGTCAGCGCGCGCTTTTCCCTAATCTTTTATAATTAATTTCTCGGTTATTATTGCGAATATCGCAAAACAGTACAGGACTTTTATCTATTTATTTATGTTTATCTCAACCCGCTCTACGTTCTCATGAGAACGTCGTAGATTGCTCTGAAACACACTGTATATATAGGGTGTACGATTTATCTGAAGACATTGAAATATCTCGAGAACTATGGATTGGATAAAAAAAAGTGGTTAATGAAAGTTCTTAGTCTCGAAGGGGGACATTCAATGATACCAAACTCGACCTCCCATCCCACCCCCTGGGGGTGGGGGTTGGGGGCAACTTTGAAATCTTAAATGGAAACTCCCATTTTTTATTATAGACGCAGATTCTACGCCACAAAATACGTAAATTTTGTCCGAAACTTTTTTTTTATTCGTGATAGATGGCGCTGTAATCGCAAAAAATTATATTTTCCGCAATTCTCCAGAAATGATCATTGGATTAAGAAATAAAAAATACCTGTTCAATATTTTTAAAGAACATAATAAAAGTTTTCCTCCCCATCCTCTCGGGGTAGAGTGGGTGATAACGTTCAAATCTCAAATGGAGACCCACATTTTTCATTGCAGAATTAGATTGTACGTGAAATTTTTATTGAAACAATTTTTTTCATTCGTGATAGATAGCGTTGAATTTTTCCGAGAAACTACTTTTAACGTTGCACAGGAACAACGACGAGAACGTAGTAGTTTTATGTTCCCTTCTGGTGCTTTTTTAATGTGAGTCCCCTTGCCTCTCACAGATCGGGGTGCTTTTTTAATGTGAGTACCCTTGCCTCTCACTGTTCAATTAATTAGAGTAAGTGTTCGAAATTTTTACCTTCAACTTCAATACACTTATTGATCCTTTTTTCAAATGACTGTACACAGGATAGAAGCATATCTGCGGGAGTTTCAGCGCAAGCGTTTCTTATGCGTTCTACCATGTTTTCACGAGTTGTTGGCACTTGTTGATAAACCTTATCTTTTATGTAACTCCACAGAAAGAAATCCGGCGATGTCAAATCAGGCGACCTAGCAGGCCAATTAATCGGGCCACCTCTGCCAATCCACCGACCATTGTAATCACGGTCTAATACTTCCCGTGATCATTTCTGGAGATTTGCGGAAAATATAATTTTTTGCGATTACAGCGCCATCTATCACGAATCAAAAAAAAGTTTCGGACAAAATTTACGTATTTTGTGGCGTAGAATCCGTATCTGCAATAAAAATGGGGGTTTCCATTTAAGATTTCAAAGTTGCCCTCAACCCCCACCCCCAGGGGGTGGGGTGGGAGGTCGAGTTTGATATCGTTGGATGTCCCCCTTCGAGACTAACAACTTTCATTAACCACTTTTTTTATCCAATGCATAGTTCTCGAGATATTTCAATGTCTTCAGATAAATCGTGCACCCTGTATATGCAATATTAAATATATACTTAATAAGTCATTATGTTAAATACAAATTTATTATCATGTAAACTTCTCTGATGTCTTCTACAGCAGTGCTAGCATTCCTAAATAAGTATAAGTAAAAGAAGTGAAAAACCATTATATATGATAATATAGGTTGCTTTTCAACAAAAGACACAAATCGACATCATTCTGTTTTTATTCCACATTTAATGAATAACAAAAATAAGATGATGCTTATCTCACATAGCACCGCAATATTGCAGGAATATTACAGAAATGTTGCAGGAATATTACTAAAATATTGCATAAATATGACAACAATATTGCAGAAATATTTAATGTCCTAGGCATAAATCTCGCAGAAATATTGCGGGAATATTGTTATGATGTTGTAAGAATATTGTCACAATATCACAGGACTATTGCCACAATGTTGTTGAAATATCGCCACAATCGTATACACAATGCAGAAATACCTATGAAATATAGCCACAATACTGCAGAAAAATTGCAAAATATTGCCGAAATATTACTGCAATCGTGCAGGAATGTTGCTACAATATTTCTTAAATGTTGCTGCAATATTGCAGGAATATTACTGAAATATTGCATAAATATCACAGCAATATTGCAAAAATACTTAATGTCCTAGGCATAAATCTCGCAAAAATATCTCAAGCGTGGTCTACAATGGCAGTAAGCAGTAAGAAGTAAGCGTAAGCGGTAAGAAATAAACCAGTCACAGTCGACTATGACAAAAATAATCAACTGTGGTTGGTCAATTTCTTACTGTTCACGCTTTCTTCTTATTGCTTACGGCCATTGTAGATCACGCTTTAGAAACACGTTAAATAAAGAAATGTTTCAGACAAAAGATGTTTGACTTGAAGGGGGACATAAGACAGCTATAGCATTTTATTAATAGATGGCGCCACTTTCAAGATATTTACTGACCATCAATTTTTATAAATGAAAATCCCAACTTTTTATTATACCTTCTTTTCCTACCAATTAATTTGAACAACTTTTGTCTAAAACATTTATTTGCTTAATATTTTTTGAGATATTTAAGGAAAACTTGGTAACTTTTCCAACATTTAACTTATGATATTGTTGCGCCCTTGCGCAAGAAAAATAACACGGAATTAACAAAACGAAAGAAGCTTTATTTTAATACGTCCGTTCGTCGTGACAAGACCAGGGCGACTCTCTCTCATCTCTTCTTCTTTCCTTTATTTATTAAACAACCTCCTTGACAACAACAGCTGTCAAACAATCTCTACTCGATTCCTTTGCAGTCCACTTCCAGGAGCGTGGGGATAACATGTCCCCCAAAGACACGGGCGCAGCACTACCCTCCCTCTTCCAAAATTGTCGTCCCGACAATTTCATGGAAAAGTTGCTCTCAATGCTCTTCTACGAGTCTGTCTCCAAAAATTCCACACCATCTTTGCTGCTCCAAGGCACTTCTGGCGATTCCTTGCCACAACCTGGACTGCTGTCTTAGGTTCTCTTGACTACGCCATTTCTTGTCCCAACAGCTACCAGGCCGCAAAATTGTCGACGTAACTCTTGAAGTTTCAGCTCACCGTTCTTCAGCTCCTTCTTCGGATAAAGGGGGGGTATAACCCGTGGACCCAATGTTCTTTAAAAGAACACCCCTTACCCCCACCTTGGCATTCGCCCTCAGACTCACGGGCAAACCACGGTTACTTACGGTCAAAAACCGTGAGTAAGGTGGCCTTCTTAGATTTTTCGATGTCATCCAAGCTTCATCAATTTCACAACCAGCCTTATTCTTTCCTGAAATTCACACAAGAAAAAGAGAGTATCTGTTTTTTATAATTTTAACTAAAATCTACAGTAATAAAAATAACTTTTAATACATTTTTCTAAACTGATAAGTAGCTAACCTATCTGCATGAACAATTTTTATTTTATGCTCAGAAGATTGTTGAATACAGTAAACAACGTCACTTAATAGCCCTTCCTACAATGCGACGCGGATTAAACAACCAAACTTTAATTCTAACTTCGATTTTAACTCATTATAATCTAAATTTTGTTCTATCCCATCTAAAACTGAACGCGCCTTCCCTCTTAAATTTGTCGCAAAAACTAAAGCCTTTTCACCCTCATTCCATACATTAGCTAGCGCAACTAATTCAAACTGAGAGACATATTCGTAAAAAGACTCAGTACCGTCGTAAATATCGGGTTTTAAATTAAGAAATGTTTGACATTGGCCTTGACAGTTTTCCCCTTGTCCTTGCTGCTCCATCCTCCGATTTTGTCGCAACTCCTGGAGCTCCAGTCGCTCTCGTTCCCGCTCCTCGCGTAGCTGACGCAACTCTCTCATCGCTGCTATCAACGTCGGAGCCTCTGTCTCTGCTTCCTGTCCGGCCGCAACCGCCTGACGGGCTTCTGCTGTTTGACTCCGCGTTGCCATCGGAGAATGTAACATTTCTCACAATACTTCTTTTCACTCGGATAATAAAAAAAATCGCGTCAATGCTCCCGCACGACGTCGATCTTATCCCGGCTGAGCCCTCAAAATGTTGCGCCCTTGTGCAAGAAAAATAACACGGAATTAACAAAACGAAATAAACTTTATTTTAATACGTCCGTTCGTCGTGACAAGACCAGGGCGACCCTCTCTCATCTCCTCTTCTTTCCTTTATTTATTAAACAACCTCCTTGACAACAACAGCTGTCAAACAATCTCTACTCGATTTCTTTGCAGTCCACTTCCAGGAGCGTGGGGATAACATGTCCCCCAAAGATACGGGCGCAGCAATATCTTGCTAACTATTCATCGAAAGAAAATATAGTATTAGACTTTTTTACTTTATTTAATATCAAGAATATATTAATAGTGCCCTAACTTTTGTTAATTTAATAATTTTGAAATTTCCAAAGGTCGATAAGTTAACAAAAGTTAGGGCACTATTGTAATAATATATTCTTGATAGTAAGTAAAGTAAAAAAGTCTAATATTATTTTTTCTTTCGACGAATAGTTAGCGAGATATCGTAAGTTAAATGTTGAAAAAGTTATCAAGTTTTCCTTAAATATCTCAAAAAATATTAACCAAATAAAAAAATGTTTCAGACAAAAATTGTTCAAATTAATTGATAGAAAAAGAAAATATAATAAAAAATTCGGATTTCCATTTATGAAAATTGATTGTCAGTGAATATCTCAAAAGTGGCGCCATTTATAAACAAAATGCTATCGCTTTCTTGCCCTCCTTCAAGCCAAATAACTTTTGTCTGAAACATTTTTTGATTTAACGCAGTGTTTCTGAGATATTTGTGATGTGACATTAAAATGGGACACCCTGCATATAAATTGTTTCACACTGCAGTATTACGGCGATAATCAGAAATATTACGTGGCGGTCGGTCATGCTGAAATATAGCGGCAATATTCCTGTGATATTGCAATGAGATTTATCATCGCGCAATAATGTTGTAATATTGCCACTATGTTGCCATATGATAGTCACATTGTAACATGGCAGTAATATTCCAGTGATATTGTAATTTGATATATCACTCTGTAATATTGTGATAATATTGCTGGAATATTATATAATAATCTTGTGATTTTGTAATATTGCTACGATATTGTAATATTGCTTCAATATTGCTGCAATATTGCAGTGCTGTGTGGGATGTCAACTAGTGTCTCTTGCTGGAAACCTAGCAAACATAATATTACCCAAGGAGAACAGAGAAGTCAAAATGACGTCAAAATGATGTCAAGATATGGTCAAAATTTATTTCATCAAAATGACGTCAAAGTGCATAAAATTTTAATGTTTTCTTGACGTTATATTTATGTTACTATGACATAATTTTGACGCTTTTTTGACAATTCTAATTATTATTGGCATGATTGGTGCATTAAGACAGTAATTAATTATCATTATATTTGACTGTTTAATACATTTATTATCAATGCTTAATAACTCAAGGAGAATAGTTAGTTTAAAATAATGTCAGTTTTATGTTATTTTTTGATAAAAATGATGTCAAATTGACTTTATTTTTACTTTTCTGTTCTCCTTGAGAATATAATATACATATACATACACATACGTTATTGCATAGTAATGTAATCTAAATGTAATATATAAAGTAAATCTTCTTTTAATATAAGGAACATATTTAACTTTAAAGAACCAAATACAAATTCAAAATAAAATATAAGAATATATTGTAGATAATAACACTTAATTTCAAAGAAAATATATGAAAAATTATGTTGATTTCTTTATTTACGTTGACCAGAAGTATTCAACCAGCGCTTTATGGAATCTTCAGCATGCTTCAACGATTGATTTTGAAAACGGCTCATTACGGCACCTAAAAAAAGACGCAATTAAGTTATTTTTTCACTCCTAGTTAGTCACCTTGCACGGTAACCTTAATGTGACTTAAAATAAGCAGACCGAGTTTTACATAATGCTTTCCGTTATAACTTAATAACCAGACATCGCATGAAATGAATGAAACATTAACTGTATTAATCAAAATGGAAATTAAAGATAAAAAACTGTACTTTTTAGTAAACATACTAATAGTAAAAATTACTTTTTGCAAAGTTGCGTTCACCTAAATACTACAAAAATTTTTCTTTATAGAAAAAAAAACGCAGGATAGTTAATAACCATAATCATATTGAATTGTGACATTAAAAGTGAGAAGTTCCATGAGCTTTAGGTTAATGTTAATAAAATATGGCAAAGATGGTTTTTTATGCTTTTCTTAATTTTGTTTTTCTATATGTAATTATAATGCAATACATAGTTTAATTCTTCATAAGAGAGAGAGAGAGAGAGAGAGAGAGAGAGAGAGAGAAAGAAAGAAAGGGGCGAAACTTGAGAATAAAAAAACATAAGCACACTATAAAGACACTTATAAAACAAAGCCTCCTTAATCTGTGTTGCATAGAAAGAGATTTTCACTCCTCCAGTTACTTTCCAGCTAATTAGTCTTGCAAGATCATTATGCAATATGATGGACATAAGAGAAGTAGCAGCACTCCATTCATCAGCAATAACCATCAACAATATGTAGATAGCTGACCTTCAAAATGCAAAAATGTTAATTATAACTATTTCAAATGAAGCAGATTTGGATCTATGAATAATTCTTAAATTCTGTAACCTGTTATTGTAGTTAATGACAGTTTCCTTATTGTTGCGCAACTTTTCCCTACCATAAAAAAGTTGCGCAATAACGAAACTATCGTTAACTGCAATTACGAGATCGATATTCATATAGTTGGGTCTTACATATATTTAAGATCGTCTTAAGATTAGTTTTAAAATTCCATTCGACCAATAAAATGGCAAGAGAAACATTTTAAGACTGATCTTGAGACGATCTTATTTCAACGTAGCGGATGACGTTTTCCAACAATCCAAAGAGATTAGCTGCACTTACAAACTGAGAGTACGCAATTTTATTCTTCAAAAATTCGTTGAATTCTTCAAATGACTTCTCATCTAGTAATGGAAGAGGGGGACAATTTTCGGGTCTTTCTATAACAGCTTCACCAGGAAATATTTCATTTAAGATGCGACGTTGGTTCATCAGCAATATATCCAGTTTACTTGATATATCTCGAAGCAAATCTCTATCAAGATTAGATACGACCGGACATATTAATAACGAGTCCTACGGACATATTAATTAATGATTAGAAAGTTAGTATGCGTGAAACATACAAGGATTGTTCAAAAAGTAATGTCCCACATTTTTTTTCTTAGAATGTATTTATTCAAAATGGTTGAAAATATTAATAAATGTTTCTTTCACATACTATTTTTTGACATAGTCTTCATCAAATTGTATAGTCTTACGCCAATGTTACGAAGAAAACTGGTACCGGAAAGGAATTGAACATTTCTTCAACGCTGGCATAAGGCCATACAAGTTGATGGAGATTATTTCGAAAAATAGTACGTGTAAAAGAAATATTTATTTATATATTTTCACCATATTTCAATCATTTTGAATAAATATGTTCTGAAAAAAATGTTAGGTATTACTTTTTAAACAACCCTTATATATAGGGTGTTCCGCAGCAACATATACAAAATTCGTGGAGGCCTAGCACGGCTTGAGATGAGCATAAAAGTCCCATACCGTTTTGCGATAATCGTAATAGTTTTCGAGAAATTAATTAAAAACGTCCAGCAATAGCGTCCGCCGAGATGTGTAAGAGTCGAGCCGCCCGAGTTTCAAGCCGGTCCACTCTACCCATAAGTAGACACCGGCGCGCGGCGAGGGGAGAAACAACAGACCACTGCCCGCGCTTGCGAGGCTTCTCCTTCTACGTCTTGCCGCACCGCTCCGCACCGTACCGAAACTCGCAACGATGTCGCCGAGCCGCGAACGTTCGCAATTACAATTATGATTACTTAATAAGAGAGCAAAAATAGTTCCAATTATTGAAACAGTTATAAGCAATGTGTGATAAAAAAGAATGGAAAGAGTGAAAGCGATGGAAACCGATAGAGTGTGAAGACAATTCAATTATTTTCTGTCGTAATCTATCGTTCGCTATTAGAAGAGTATTCAATCGTTCATTCGTATCGAAATATAATAGAATTTATACAGTGACTTTATGCGTCCTATCGTTTTATTAGACTCTATTATGAATAGATCACTGAAAATCTGTCGTAATCAATGGGTGCATAAACGATAGATGAAACTTGTAGTTCTCTATCACATACGTACGAAAGGAAACCTATCGTTGTCAAATTTGTTATTTTTTCTCCTACTTTATGCAAACGAAATGATAGCATATGTAAGAAATTCAAAACGTTTAGTAGAAAGGAAAAAAATATTAAATTCAGTTCTTTAGTAATGCGTACAACTTTTAATTTATTACACGATTGACAACGATGTATTTCCTTTCGTACTTATACGATAGAGAACTACGAGTTTCTCCTACACAGTAAAAAACGTTTCGTACTTGTGTTAAAATTTTTTGTGTGTTGAAAGTTTTGTGTTAAATTTTTTACATAGTGCTGTGTTGATTTAACATATCATCGTAGTGTTACTTAGACTTTCCTTGTTACATTAAGATTAACTATTTCCAAGTGTTAAAATAATACAATTTATATGTAAATGCATTTATTTTAGTTAATACAACATTATACGTATGTCAATTTAACACAAACGATTCCACAAACACAAATGATTCCTGACATTCAAATGTTAATTTTTTTACATATTATACGTGTTACTTTTTTACATAATCGCTTTGTGTTAAATTAACACATAAATGAGTGTGGATGATTTGGGACACACAAACCACACCGAAACTCGCACCGATGTCGCGAACGTTCGCGATTACAATTACGATTACTATAAGAGAGCAAAAATTGCTCTAATTATTGAAACAGTTATAAGCAGTGTGTGATAAAAAAGAATGGAAAGAGTGAAAGCGATGGAAACCGATAGAGTGTGCAGACAATTTAATTATTTTCTGTCGTAATCTATCTATCGACAACGATATATTTCCTTTCGTACTTATACGATAGAGAACTACGAGTTTCTCCTATCGTTAATATACCATTGATTATGACAGATTGTCAGTGATCTATTCATAATAGACTCCAACAAAACGATAGGACGCGTTAAGTCTTTTTATGAATTTTGCCATATTTCTATACGAACGAACGATTGAATATTCTTATTAACAGCGAACGATAGATTACGACAGAAAATAATTAAATTGTCTGCACACTCTATCGGTTTCCATCGCTTTCACTCTTTCCATTCTTTTTTATCACACACTGCTTATAACTGTTTCAATAACTAGAGATATTTTTGCTCTCTTATTAAGTAATCGTAATTGTAATCGCGAACGTTTAGCGACATCGGCGCGAGTTTCGGTGCGGTACGTGTGTCCCAAATCATCCACACTCATTTATGTGTTAATTTAACACAAAGCGATTATGTAAAAAAGTAACACGTATAATATGTAAAAAAATTAACATTTGAATGTCAGGAATCATTTGTGTTTGTGGAATCGTTTGTGTTAAATTGACATACGTATAATGTTGTATTAACTAAAATAAATGCATTTACATATAAATTGTATTATTTTAACACTTGGAAATAGTTAATCTTAATGTAACAAGGAAAGTCTAAGTAACACTGCGATGATATGTTAAATCAACACAGCACTATGTAAAAAATTTAACACAAAACTTTCAACACACAAAAAATTTTAACACAAGTACGAATCGTTTTTTACTATGTAGGAGAAACTCGTAGTTCTCTATCGTATAAGTACGAAAGGAAATACATCGTTGTCAATCGTGTAATAAATTAAAAGTTGTACGCATTACTAAAGAACTGAATTTAATATTTTTTTCCTTTCTACTAAACGTTTTGAATTTCTTACATATGCTATCATTTCGTTTACATAAAGTAGGAGAAAAAATAACAAATTTGACAACGATAGGTTTCCTTTCGTACGTATGCGTAGAGAACTACAAGTTTCACCTATCGTTTATGCACCCAATGATTACGACAGATTTTCAGTGATCTATTCATAATAGAGTCCAATAAAACGATAGGACGCGTAAAGTTTCTGTATAAATTCTATCATATTTCGATACGAATGAACGATTGAATACTCTTCTAATAGCGAACGATAGATTACGACAGAAAATAATTAAATTGTCTGCACACTCTGTCGGTTTCCATCGCTTTCACTCTTTCCATTCTTTTTTATCACACATTGCTTATAACTGTTTCAATAATTGGAGCTATTTTTGCTCTCTTATTAAGTAATCATAATTGTAATCGCGAACGTTCGCGGCTCGGCGACATCGTTGCGAGTTTCGGTACGGTGCGGAGCGGTGCGGCAAGGCGTAGAAGGAGAAGCCTCGCAAGCGCGGGCACTGGTCTATTGTTTCTCCCCTCGCCGCGCGCCGGTGTCTACTTATGGGTTGAGTGGACCGGCCTGAAACTCGGGCGGCTCGACTCTTACACATCTCGGCGGACGCTATTGCTGGACGTTTTTAATTAATTTCTCGAAAACTATTACGATTATCGCAAAACGGTATGGGACTTTTATGCTCATCTCAAGCCGTGCTAGGCCTCCACGAATTTTGTATATGTTGCTGCGGAACACCCTGTATATTGCAGTTATATGAATTAGAATAAAGGAAATTATTACCATGAAGCTTCTTAAAATGGTTTAATGTTGTTATCAGTAAATCGCGTTCTGCATTTAATAAACCTAATAAACGTATAACATATTAGGAAAAATAATATTTATGAAAACTACTTCTGAAGCGTGAGATTGTAGAGAAAATTAAATTACTTTGGGATAGTGGTGAATTTGGAGATTTTTCTCATTATCTACTGACATTAAAGTCTTTTTTTATTGTAAAACATCTTCATTTTCATCTTGTAGAGTTTCGCAGTTCATTGTATCAGATACATTTTTTTATGTTCATTGTTCCTATCATCTGAATTAACATTAGAATTGTTATTTTATTTTCAATATTGATTACATAATAAAAATATAATAAAAATATGAACATATTCACATTTATATAATTATAATTTTATTTAAAGAGAGGAACTATGCAGCTAAGAGAGAGAGAGAGAGACAGACAGATAGACAGAGAAAGAGACAGAGAGTAAGTGTTTTTGCCCGCGTGCGCGTGTCAAAGAGAGAAAGGCATAACATCTGCCATATATATTTTTTTTTCAATGCAAGATAATGTACTGAAGAAAGTATAATAAAAAAATGTAAAATTATTTACATTCATCAAAGAGAGATGACTTTGCTTTGTTATTTGGAGAAGCATTTAGTTTCTTCCTAAAGAGATTCTGCTCCATATGTACAGGCAGTATGCTCATGGACATTGTATAACTATTTGGTCTTGATGTAGTAGATTGTTCATCATCATCTGTATTCAATTGAGGAGACTACTTTGGAGAAGCTATAACCGTCCACAAAATAAATTATACAAAAGCTTGCAGGAATAAAATCATCTATAATTAATATAAAAATATCGTTATTACTTGAAAATGACAACTTACTATTAGGAAAATTAAGATAGTTCTCTTTATCTAAATGTTGAGAGATGCTATGCAATTTTCTAAGAGGTTTTGTCTTGTTTGACTGCAATGATTCTACGATCACTTTGTCCGACATTTCTGTATTACAATATTTAGGAGAGCAATATTTTTGTTGTACAGCTAAAATTATAAAAAGACTATAAAACTGTACAATTACGAAAAAGATGAAACAGATTGTTATTAAATTTAATTCTAAAAGCACATAAATAATTATTATTTATGAATATACATGTACATATTCTCATTTAGTAAAGAATGCTGCTTTATCGGATTTTCCTCTAATGTAATATTATGGTGAATTAACTTTAAATGGCCTGATGACTTAACACTTGATTCATTACAAGATAATGATTTTCCTATAGATGTGTCTTTTTCTATTGACTGTTTAGTAGATATTTTCACTGATTTAATTTTAATAAGTTCTTTGAACTTATTTGGAAGAAGAGAATTTGGAGCAGGTATTTCACTGTTTGTATCACGAGGGATATGTAATGCAACATTGTCTAATTCTTCATCTTCTGAAGAGGATATATATTTTTTGTTCTTTTTTCCTTTCTTGGTTAGTCATAATCTGTTTCCACATCTGTCCGAGCAACTTCTCCCTCTAGAACAGTTTAGCCGCTTTGAGAGCAGCATTGTAAGTATCTACAAGTAAGAAAGTACATAAAAATATAACATACACATAGATACACATGATACTAACCCAGCAAACAAAGTCACGTCGAAACGACGTCGAAAACAGGTCATTATTGGACGAATGACGTCGAATGACTAAATAACGACGTATTTAAGACGTCCTTTTTATGACGTCGTAATTACGTGTTTGTACAACGTCTTAATGACGAATTCTTGACGTTTAGAGAACGTCATAAAGACGTCATAAAATTTCGTTATTGGTCTGTACGTCTAACAAACATAATAGGGAGTTTTCGCAATACCGTCACTCAGATACGTGAACTCAGAAACACAATTCGTGAACGTTATTGGTCGAGCACATTAAAACGTTATTTCTAAGCTAATAACGTTCACGAATTATGTTTACCGTATCTGAAGGACAGTTTTGCGAAAACTCCCTAATGACGTGTCATTGACGTGAAAAATACGTAAATTAAGACTAATGACCTCAATTGATCTAAACATAAAGTAATAAGGCCCTGAAGGTAATAAGCCGGCACATTCGTTATTTTAACATCATTTTCTTGTCATAGATGTCTTTTGGACTTTTGTGCCGGTTGGTTAAAAAGCGTAACTTACACGGAAAAAATCGAATTATTCTACTATATTCTTTTTTACATGATTCTATATTTTATAACATCTGAAATAATTGTCATTGCAAAGCATCGCGTATACACGTTCCTTCCTTCCTTCAATATGTTGGCTCTCGGAACCAATAATGTGTGTACCCCAACACCATTCAATACGCGCATATATACATTCAGCAGCGCCACTAACAAGAACAGACTAGTGACTATATGATAGGTTTATATCTCACGATTCGTCGCATCTCACGATTCTTTCACATATTGCTCGAGGTAGCGACAATTTTCCACGGAGTTCAGTTGTCGTTTTGATTCGTTGTTGGGACTATATTAACATAGCTGTATATTGTGATTAAGACGGTTAAGAAGATATTCACTCAAGAAAGTATTGGTCATTGTACTATGTATGTATAGAAGAAGTATTTTGAGATTGTTAACCTCTCTTAAAAAAACATTTATAGACTCTTTGTATTAATGTTTAAAGCATGGCATTTGTCGGCGTAGAATTCGCTAACGAAGATTCGGCAAATAACAATACGGAAGTAGCAATTGTGAACGTACGCTGGTTTACTCCTAATGAAACTAATGTATTTTGGCCACCTGTAAAATCACAAGATAGATATGAGAAATTATTGAAACAAGGAGCAACGCCAACTAATGAATGGTTGTTATGTCAAGTAACAAAAACTTATTTTGAAACCGGTAAGTAACTTAACCTCAATATATAGTACAAGATTTTATTATAATCTCATTCAAATTTTATACTATAAGTACTCATCTAGATAGTACAAGATCTCCAGAGAATGTCTTTAGAACGTTCTTGGAACATAGGAATGTTCTTAGAACATTTTAGAATGTTCTGTGAAGATTTGTGCTATATGGGCAAATTCCTACATCGTAATTTGTATGCGTATAATATATACATATATATATATACCGTGTATATATATACACGGATTTATGAATTGTGTTCTGCTTGCAGATGATTTCAAGAAAGCTGAACAAAAAGTAAAACTGTGTCAATATTTATCAGATGTAGCGACTGACGTAGAACCTGTTTTAGATATTCCAAGTAAGAGACAGCGGAATAAGCCTTCCAGATATATCAGCGACTCATCGGATGAAGAAAATACACCAGTACCATCGAAACTTAAAGCTCCTCCTAGACTTAATAATATATTTACAAGTTGCAGTCAAGTTCCGTCAGGTAATAGTACTGTAATTTTACATTATTTTACTTTCGATACTTATATATTTTTTTCATAGCGTTCATTGATTTTAGATAAAATATTAGTAAACTCAATTCATCCAAAAACAAATAATAAACCTACAACGAGTCATTTTGTACAACCAAGTCATAAACATTCAGTGATTCAAAGAAATTCTGTACCTGTTATAAATAGTATAAATGAAGTACCTCTAACTGACGTGAACAGAAATCTCACTGATATAAACGCTACACTTGCATTTATAAAACGACAGAATACAGATATTTACAATCAAAACGATCAAATGTTCCAAGTTTTAAAGGCCACTAACAATTCCATTGTAACGGTATCCAAATCTAATGAAATACCACAACTGCCTTGTACTCTACCAATAACCACATTTGAAGATATTACCCGATTGGAGGAATACCTTAAAAAAGAAGAAAATATCTCGCCTCTGGTAAAATAAGTAATTGCGCGTGAAAATTTAACAAGTTGCTCATATTGAATAGTTTTATATTGTTAATAAATTATTTACGTTTTAGGCTTCTTATCTGTCGACGATTGGAGATCGCGGAGATGTAACATCGATAACAAACCGTATACTTCGTCGACTTCTTTCAGATAAAATTGCATCGTTTTATAGCTTCCTCGGAAAACGAAACAAAAAGGCATTTGCTCATTTGAAACTCAATAGTGTATTGATGAAATCTGTTCTATTGGCTCTACCTGGCAGTACGCAACACGAAATAGAAAACAGCGTAAAAGAATGGTCCACAACGCTCTTCCCTTAAGACAAAGAAGGATAAGTAAGGGTTTATATATATATATAAGATGTTCTACTCCTACATATATCCTTGTCTGTGATTGTAGAGAAAAACTGTTAGCAATTTGACCAAAGAAAATTTGCGTTATGTTTATTTGCGTAATGTTTTATGTTTGTGTATGATAACTACATTCACTGTTACATTTATTACTTAAGTAATAAGATACAAATTGCAGTAATATGTCTGCTATAATGAAAAGAAAAGTCAAACTGTTTGTAGGAAAACGACAATTTTATCGAAAAGTTGCTACAGACGTAATTGCTAGAGACGCTAACTCAATGCATGTAATTCTTAATCTATTAGACAAACAAAAATGTGATGCCGAGTTATCCAATATGTCGATGAATACATTGTCTTTTGAAGATGATTCTTGCTCTGAAAGCAATAATGATATTTTGGAAATTTCAAATAATAATATATTAATTCCTAATAACTTAACCATAAATGAAAATTCGAATCTTGATTTCATTGGAAACGTTATACTTGACGAAAATAATCCTAACGTAACAGATACTACAGAAAATAATCCTAACGAAGCGGATACTACTGAAAATCTAGTAGAAAATCATAAAGAAAATAACTTTTCTATCGTGGATTGCTTAAGAACTTGGGCTGTTTCGAATCCAGATGTATCACAATCTTCACTTACATCATTACTTCATTTATTACATAAATTTCATCCCACATTGCCCGTTGATGCAAGAACGCTTTTGAAAACTTCTTCAAAATTTCATATTCAAGAATTGGAAACAGGACAATTTGTTTACTTTGGAATAAAAAAAGCTATAATCCGGCACGCTTCACAATTTGTAAATTTAGATACAATAAAGTTAAAATTTAATATAGATGGGTTGCCGTTGTTTAAAAGTTGCAATATGCAACTGTGGCCAATTTTGTCTTTAATTCAGAATTCAAAATCGAAAACACCATTTCCAGTTGGAATGTTTTGTGGGACATTAAAGCCTCGACCACTCTCAAGCTTTTTAAATGATTTCGTAAATGAATTATCACTATTATTGAAAAATGGTTTCACATTGTTCGAAAGACATTACAATGTTGTAGTACATTCGTTTATATGCGATACGCCAGCTCGCGCATTCATAAAATGTATTAAGTCGCATCAAGGATATTCAAGTTATGAAAAATGCACCGAATCAGGAGAATATGTCAAAAGTCGAGTCATTTTAAGAAATATAAATATGCCGTTACGAACAGACGAATCTTTTCGTCTCCAAATCGACGAGGATCATCACACAGGCATTTCTCCGTTATTAAAATTAAATATCGGATTTGTTAGTTTATTCCCCATTGATTATATGCACAATATATGTTATGTTAGGTGTAACTCGAAAGTTGTTAAATTGGTGGATTAATGGTGATTGTAAAGTTCGATTGTCATCTTATTTAGTCAAATGTTTATCAGAAAAAATTATTTCTTTACACAATAACGTTCCCAATGAAATCAACCGAACACCGCGATCTTTAGACGAGTTATCTCATTTTAAAGCTACAGAATTTATTCTGTAGAAATCAATAGAACTTTCCTTCTATATATTGGTCCAGCTATTTTCAAAGGGATTGTACGAGGGCGGTCCGATAAGTACTTAGCCTCACCGCCCGATGGCGCCACTATCGCAAGAGAAATTTACTATCGTGTAGTACATTCTCGTAGACGGCTACTGTCGAAATTTCAGCCAAATCGGACTCGTAGTTTTATTTTGACCGCGTGTGGAAGCGGGCGTGTCCGCGGATTTTAGAAAAATGGAAAAAGAGCAATATCGGTCGGTGATACGATTCTCGTTTTTGGAAGGGAAATCGCACAGCGAAATCAAAGAGCGCTTAGATGCTGTGTACGGTGACTCTTCTCCTTCGATGGCGACCGTCAAAAATTGGTTTAACGAGTTTCAACGTGGTCACACGTCGGTTTTTGATGAGCCACGCCCAGGTGCCCCGAAAACGGCTATCACGGAGGATAACATGACAAAAATCCACGATCTCGTATTGACAGACCGCCGATTGAAGGTGCGCGAGATAGCTGAGACAGTAGGCATCTCAAAAGACCGCATGGGTCATATCCTGCATGAAATTTTGGGCATTAGAAAGCTGTCGGCGCGATGGGTGCCGCGTTTGCTCACTCCGGACAACAAGCGCAACCGTGAGACCACTTCAGAGCAGTGTTTGACGCTGTTTAAGCGCAATCCGAAGGAGTTTCTGCGTCGTTTCGTGACCGTCGACGAAACATGGATCCACTGGTACACACCAGAGACCAAGGAACAGTCGAAACAGTGGACTTCACCCGGCGAACGTGCTCCGAAGAAGGCGAAGACTGTCCTATCGGCCGGAAAGGTGATGGCCACCGTTTTCTGGGATTCACAAGGTGTAATCTACATCGACTACCTGGAGAAGGGCAAAACGGTCACAGGGCTGTACTATGCCTAATTATTGGGCCGATTCGACGCCGAATTGCAGAAAAAACGGCCCCATTTGGCGAAGAAAAAAGTGCTCTTCCACCATGACAACGCACCGGCTCACACCTCCGCCCTCGCCACGGTCAAATTGGTCGAATTGAGCTACGAACTGCTGCCCCATCCACCGTATTCTCCAGATTTGGCCCCGTGCGACTTCTTTTTGTTTCCAAACTTGAAAAAGTCACTCGCCGGGCAGAAATTTGAGTCGAATGAGAAGGTCATCGCCGCCACGGAGGCTTACTTTGCAGACCTCGAGAAAACGTATTTTTCAGACGGGTTAAAGAAGTTGGAGCATCGCTGGGTCAAGTGTATCGAGCTAAAAGGAAACTATGTTGAGAAATAAATCGCCACTTTTCCAAAATTTTCGTCTTTCATTTGTAGGCTAAGTACTTATCGGACCACCCTCGTAGATCATTCCATTTATGAACACTTCATACTTTTACATTCGGCTGTAGTTATTTTATGTTCTGAGAAGCACATTGCAACATTAGGATGTGAAATGGCTTCTATACTTCTAAAAACATTTGTTCAACATAGTGAACATCTATATAATTCTGAATTTCTTATTTATAATGTTCATTGCTTAATTCATTTGCCAGAAGATGTTTCGACGTATGGAGAACTTGATAACTTTGCAGCTTTTCCTTTTGAAAATTTTTTAGGATACTTTCTTCGTCTTGTTAAATGTACAAAACAACCTTTAATTCAAATTTGTAACAAATTAAAACAAATTAATAAATTTTCAGAACAAGGCGAGAAACAATCATTTGAACTGAATAATATTTCATGTTTGATAAAGCATTGCTTGGGCCCAACAATTGCCACAATGTTATCCTACAAATAGTTTAAAAAGGTTTATTTTAGAGATTGTGTTTTAACTATTAATAATTATTCGAAAGCAAATTGTTACTGCATGATTGGCACTCAAGTTATAGAAATACATAATTTTATAAAAACTGAAGATACTGTCCTTATAATAGGAAAAAAGTTTTGCAAATATGAATCTCTATATAGTTATCCTTTTAATTTAGAAATATTAAACATTTTTGTAATTGAAAAATTATCTGACAACTCGGAACGTTGGAACTTATTAGATGTCGAGTGCTAATGTTTTGTTTTTCCATTTCAAAATAGACATATATCATTCCCACTTTTGCACACATTGAATGACTGATATTTTTATAATAACATAGATATAATTCCAGTGAGGAATGATTGATAAAGAATATCGAGTTGATCTCAAAATAGAATTTTAAGCTTATTTTACATTTATTTGACATTGAATCGATGTAACAATAGACTTCAGATTGATCATGATTAGTCATTCCCCACTGGTAACATATTTATAGAATAAGAGAAAATGTACCTCAACTATATTTTTAAAGTATGTAAGAGTATATAGTATTATAAGCATACAATGTATATTTTTCTCACAGATTGTTTTGCTATTTATAAAAATATATTAAATTATTTGGTATTTAAACTATTGAAAATTATTGTACCTGTGTATACGCAGGTGCTTTTTACCCTATACTGCAACGTGTTTTTTACGTCATTAAAACGTATTAATGACGTATTAGTGACGTTTCTGTTTGGTACATAGTGACGTCTTAAAAACGAATTAAAATCACGTCATTGGGATGTGACATTTCGACGTTATTTGTGCGTCTTTATAACGTTTTTTCTTGGTTACTAATGACGTAACAAATGACGCAAAGGTACGTCATTTCGACGTCACCGTGTTTGCTGGGTAAAACTTATTTGTTAATATAATAAAGTGCAATTACCCAGGTAGCCAAACCTGCACGAGCATATTTCGAACAAAGCCTGCTATCATAGTTTGATGGCAAATAGGCAACAAATTTAACGCAGAATCTATTATATCAAATTATGCTGCCAATCTGCGGTCAAATATGGGGCTCTAGATCCTGCTGTCGGAGCTATTTGACGGCAGATTTGTACCAAAAACCGTGCAAGACTTGCAGTAATTTGATGGCAGATTGGCGGCAGAAACCGAGCAAACTCTGCGCGCAGACTCTACGCGTAGTTTGGCAGCAGGACCTGCGCGGTTTCTGCTGACAATCTGCTCGCACGGCCTGTCGTACAGGTCCTGTCGACAAAACACGAGCCTAATGAGGACACAGATGGCTATGGTTTTGATGTGGAGATCTGATCGAAATTGGCGTCAATCTGCGCGCATTCTGCTAGCATTTTGCTTACTGGGTATATTTTAGGTATATCGGCATTGAAATAACTCTGTATTTAAAAGTAAAATATATGGTAATATATCTGAAAAAGTTATGAAATTACTATAATAATGATGCAATCGAAGATTATAAATATCCCAATCTTGTCCTGGGTCGATTCTTGACAGAATCAAACGGGTAGTTTTAAGTTTATCTTTTTTAGGTGGATATTTGCACATAGTATTGTTATCAAAGAGCCATTTAGAAGGAATTACTCCTATTAGTGTCTCAGATTCGTTACATGAATCATTAAATTCCACAAGTGCAAACTGAAAAGAAAAATAAAACATTGGCCTACAAGATATAATTTGTATAATAAAATAAAAAAATATAGAATTTGTTCTTACTAGCATTTTAATGATTATTGCAGTGTACAAAAGGAATGCATACAAATGTTTCGTTATTGTCCGGAAAAAGAACGCATTTACAAAAAAAATGTTTAATTTTATAAGCAGTTCTTTCGCTTTCTAGAGAGACTTTAACAATTCTAAGTTCTGAAGATGCAATAGGAAAATTATAATAATCTTCTTGTTCTAAAAACTTATATCCCAGTAGGAAAATATCATTTTGAGGTATTCGGATGATCATATTCAAGATTAAAATTTTTCCACATTTTAAAGCAGCTATTTGTGTTTACATTTCTCTAATATAGAAAATACTATATTTAGTATTGTATTAAATATTTGAGATCAAGTATAACCTAAAATATAACCTAAAAATGTGACCAAATATTTTATTAAATAAAATAGATTGTAATGATGAAAAGAGATGTGTCACAAGGAACAAGTACGTAAAGAAAGAGATAATAGTATTAAGTTAAATTTTATTGTGCAACCCAATGATTACCAGAAAAACTAATATAAATGTAAATCGAGATTCACTTGCCTCTCTTTTCTTTAACTCTTTCGTCATTTTCAAATTTTTTTATATTCTCTTCTCTTATATTTTTCCTAATAGAATCGCATTTTTTTGGCAAAACCAGTCATTTTCACACTTTACTGCCTTCAGTGAATGTAAGTGTAGTTAGCTTGCGAACAAGTGAAAATAACAGACCACATATACATGTCATATGTATTCGAATACCATTGGACTGTGGCGTACGAACTTAACCAATAAGATGTAAACAATAAGCGAATCAACAAATCATCAATTACACAAGTTTACAAATTCCGGTCAACTTTTGGACCCGAGCAGGTAAGAACGATTCTTAACGTTATTTGATGCGCTGAATCCGAATCTTCAATCCGTTTGTCAAGATTGGTTCTAGTTTTCGAGTTCTCGCATGTTGGCAGCATTGCACTGTCATAACGACTCTCATGAGGACGTCGCTAGAAAAATCATTTCAATTGTATTCAAATGGTATTGTTTTTGTTTAAGAACGTGTAAAAATGCAGAGACAGCGTTGCAAAGTCGATTCAAAGTGTTTTTGTTACGTTTGCGGATGTTATATGCTCGGGAAAAGCGGCAAAATAATGACAAATGAGCTCAGAGATGCGTATTTGCATTACTTTGGTTTCTCTGTAGCAAACACTAACAAGCCGTGGGTGCCGAAATGTTTTTGTAACGCGTGCAGAACAAAGCTGAACAAGTGGTCACTCGGTGAAAATGTGTACTTTTCATTTTCATTGCCAATGCTATGGAGAGAACCAAAGAATCATGTAGATGATTGCTACTTTTGCTTGATGAATGTTATCGGTATAAATGCAAAAAAACTAGCACAGTATAAATATCCTGACGTATCATCAGTGTCCAAGCCAGTTCCACGTACGAGCAATGATCCATTGCCAGTTTGTCCAGGTATAAGTGCAAATGCCCAGGCAACTTCGACTTCATCGCCGTCGAGCAGTGGAAGCGATTTTGTCATGGAAGAAAAGCATTTAATTTCGCAAAGTGAACTCAGTGATTTGATTCGTGATTTGAATTTATCGAAACAAAAAGCAGAGTTGCTTGCATCACGGTTGCAGGAGTGGAAATATCTTGACACTCGAACAAAAGTCACTGTATATAGAAATAGAAATCAGGCGCTTCTACCGTTTTTCAAAAAAGAAGAGAACATGTGTTTCTGCGATAACATCAACGGTTTATTTGATGTGATGAATACACCGTATGATCGAAATGAATGACGTTTGTTCATCGATGGTTCGGAATACAGCCTGAAGGCTGCTCTGCTACACAATGGAAATGAAAAACCATCCATTCCGATTGCTCATGCAGTACAAACGAAGGAATGCTACAACACAATGCGTAAGATCTTGGCCAAGATAAAATATAATGAGCATCAATGGAAAATTTGTGGCGATCTAAAGGTTTGAAAATTTATTCTAATTAAATCTGAAACATTAATTGATTTACATATTATTCCAACAGGTGATTGGTCTCTTGATTGGGATGCAATCTGGATTTACCAAATTTTGCTGCTTTTTGTGCCTGTGGGATAGCCGTGCAATTGACCATCATTATGTGAGAAAAGATTGGCCAAGTCGTAGTAATTATGAGCCAGGAAAACAAAACGTCTCCTCTGCACCACTTGTGAACCCACGGGACATTTTCCTGCCACCTCTTCACATCAAACTTGGCCTTATCAAGAACTTCGTCAAAGCGCTCAACCATGAGGGACCGGCTTTTCAGTATTTAATCAAGTTGTTTCCCAAATTGTCCTACGCAAAAATCAAAGAAGGAATATTTGTCAGACCTGATATTCGAAAATTAATGCCCGATGGGAACTTTACAAAATGTTTAATGCCCGATGAAGCGGCAGCATGGGCATCATTTCAAAGTGTTGTTCACAGCTTTCTCGGTAACCGCAAATCCCCGGATTTTAAGCAAATAATCCGCAATTTGTTGCAAAATTACCGCAAGATTGGAGCTCGAATGTCTCTCAAAATTCATTTCTTGCATTCACATCTCGATTTTTTCCCTGAAAACTTAGGCGATACGAGCGACGAGCAAGGAGAGCGGCTACACCAAGATATGGCGAAAATCGAAAGACGATACCAAGGATTTTGGGATGATGGCATGATGAGCGACTACTGTTGGACTCTAATGCGTGAAACGGATCCCAAACAATACAAACGACTCAGTTTTACTGCTCTTCATTTCTGATTTATAACTTTTAATTGAATAATATAGCCATTAATTGTCAAAAATAATAAAAAATGAATTTATTGAATATCTCGTAAACTAGAACCAATCTTAAAAAACGAATTGAAAATTCGGATTCAGCGCCCCAAATTATCTTAGAAACAGCTTTTGGTTGCTCAGGTCTAAAACCGTGTATACTTGTGTTAATCTTATGATCGAAATATTTGACTTTGATCGACCAATTTTCTTAGTACCCAGCAAAAAATGAATATCGTATCGAAATCCGATTCAACGTTCACTGGAATATTTAGAGCCGATATTCATAATCTGATCTTATATTTTAGTTTGAATTTCATTTTCCAATTCTGTACAGTTCATTTTATTGATTACACAATAACTGAAAATGAATTTAAGACGATCTTAAATAATATCCAATAAGGAAAACAGTTAAGCCAGCGGCACACGATGCTTAGGGTGCTTACTTCTAGCAATCTGATTTGTAATCGAATTGGAAGCAGTGATATAAACTAACTTTGGAAAAGTTCCCTAATCCGATTAACAAGACTAATCCGATTTATGAAACGTGTCCTCGGAGCAATCAAATAGATCCGATTAGCTCATGAGTAGAGAAGGACGCGGTTTATTTACATGTGATTTATATTTCAAATCATATTAATACGAATCAAGCAAAATATATAGGTATGTACTTTATGAATCTTATAATTACTTTCCTAGCCAAAGCAATCTAATGTGAAAACCAAAATTGTCACTTTGCACTGCGAAATGAAATATGAATAATTAAAATTGACTGACATAATAGGTTAAGAAACCTGTCATAATAATGAATTATAGCAGTTGTTTGATTTACTAATTTTTTTGTAATTATATAACAAGGAAATTAGCGATAGCCGCAGCAAAGTACAAAAGAATTAGGCTAAGAAAGTGCTTTCCTGTTAATTGTACAAAAAAACAGGAAAGTTGGGTGAAACTAATTAAAAAACTTAACTCCTTCGTATTTTACTACGATTGTCCCAAATCTCCTTATTATTTGATTTATTTTTTTTGTTATAAATAGCAAAATATTTTCTTGTCTTAATGACTTTGTACTTTATTGTGACTATCTGAAACCTTCTACTTTTATTAAAAAAAAAAAATCAAATAACAAAGTGGTTTGAGGTAAGTACAAAGTATAAGGGAATTAAATTTTTTACCAATTAGTTTCATCCAATTTTCTTGTCTTTTGTGCAATTAACAGCAGAATACTTTCTTCTCCTAACTTGTACAAAACACTAACTTATACTTTGCTGCGGCTATCTTTAACCTCCTTCTTATTTTATTTTATTTAAAAAAATAAATGAAATTGCTATAATTTGTCGCAATAACAAATTTCGTAATCTGTAATATTAGTCAACTTTAACTATTTATATCTTTCTTTGCGGTGTAGAGCGACTATTTTGACTTTCAAATATGATTACTATGCATTAAAATATGATACAATATAAATATGTGAATTTCAACCAAATCGGAAGTGAAAGTCTAAATTGGATAATTACTTAATTTTCAACTTCCTTCAAATGTCTATTGACAAGATGTATTTATATTTCACCGATATATATTTTCAAAAAATTAATAGACTATAATGAATACTCCCCCGTGGACGCCACCTTGCCGTGGTGGGGGAGCTTGCGTGCCCCGATGAGGTACAGAGCTGTGCCGGCGGGGGTTTCGACCCCTGGCAGGTTCTACCATGCCGGAGAGATCTGTACTGAGAGGCCAGACTAAGAGCGTCCTTATTCACTCTCGGAGGGGCAGCTGCCTCCAAGTTTCATACAGGGACCGGAGGATCGCACTTGTACTTGTACTTGTGCGACCCAAAGGACCTTACAGCGCGGGCAGAACGGGCTCGTGAGCCGGGTGAAGGCAACCGTTCTAGGGGAAGGAAAACCCTGATTACAAACTCGTACTTGTCAGGACGTATAACCTGACACGATTGCGAGGGGCCAGGATGCTTCGGCATTCTGGTACAGGGGGCTCAGGCTTCCCCGGCAGACCCTAGCCTATCACACCGTAACCCTAGGTCATGTCTCTGGGGCCGGGGGTCTTGCCTTAATCGGCCGGACCGCGAGGCGGGTCCTCTATAAAACACCACGTAATCCTACGGTTGAGGCATGCCACGCCTATGGGATGAATGGCAGGTGCGTGACCTGTCGCTAGTGGTTCCTCACCCTGGCCACCTGGCGAACCCAGGCGACACGCTAGCCTTATCCCGGGCAATGCGGGGGCTCTGCCCGGGGTTGACGACCCATTCCTGCCGCACTCGTGGGACTCAAAATGGATTCCAAATTTATAAAAACAAAACCCAACAAGTCTTCGGACTCTGAGTCTTCGGACTCACGGTCGCTAATGGACGGGCGTAGCAGCCCGTCCTTGGACCAACCACCCACCTTGGTGGGTGACTTTTTGAAGGTAGGAAAGGAGGGGAAAGAGGTAGTAGGAAACTGCATGGCAGGCGCCTCCTCCCTTCCCCCGGGGAGGTAGAGCGAGCAAACTCCAGGGGGCTAGCCCCTGGAGGGTTGCTTATAGAGGATCGACCACCGTCCTCGACACTGCGCCTCCCTGACCGCGGGGATGGCGAGGTGAGCTCGTCGGGTAGGACGACACGAGCGGCCACCCAACGATGTAGTAAGAAGGGGTCAGGGTCTGGATCTCCGGTACCAGCGGCCGAGAAACCTGGTCCCCTCTGTTCTAAGAGGGGACATCAGGATAGGAGTCGGGATGTTGGGACCTCGGGGCCTGCGAGGGACGAAGGGGCATCGGAGAAGACCACCGGTGGGCCGGTGGTCATCTCCGATGTCCTGCTCTCGCAGGACTCGAGAATCCCGGCATCCCGACTAGGGAAGAGGACCAGGGAGCCGACAAGCTCCAATGCGAGCAGTAGCAGCGGCTCATGCGTCGTCACCGAGGGTCCAGCGCTGATACAGGTGAAGAGGGGACGCGGTAGGCCCGTCGTCACCGGTCACGGCGTTGGGATAAGGGAGAGAAAGGAGGCGGAAAAAGAAGAGAAGAAGAAGGCGGAGAGGGCAAGATTGGAGAAAGAGATCCAGGCGATACTGGACGCAGGGATGCTCCGGTCTCTCGGTGATAAACGCCCCATGGAGGAGGTGTTTAGGGACAGTGCCGCTATGGGGCTCCTGAGGGAAGCAAGGGTGAGTGAGCTGGCCTCGGAGGTAGGTCGCGCCCTCGGCGCGATTCGGCTGGTCTCGCGGAGGTCCAAGACCCTTAAAGGGACTTCATGGGAGCGCTGAATCGCGCCGTGGGGGTCTCCGAGGCCGTGCTCACCACCCTGATGGCCAGGGTGACTAGCAGGGAGAAGGATGGGGACGTTACCCTGGCTGAGAGGGAGGCGGAAGAGCTTCGAGAGGAGCTGAAGAAGATGAGGGTGGAGAACAGGCGGCTGGCGGAGGAGCTGGAATGGACGAAGCGACTTGTCGCTACGTCGATTCCTAAGGCTTCTCCGGCGGCTGCTTCTTCTCCACCAGTCTTGTCGAGGAGGCTGACCTACGCGGAAGTGACCGGGGGTCGTCTTCGTCGTTATCGGCTGTGATGAGTGAGGAGGAGGAAAAGAGGAGGAAGGAAAGGGAGGGGAGGGAAAAGGTTAAGAGGCGCACGAAGAAGAAGAGGAAAATAGCCACAACCCCTCCCTCCACTCCCACACCCACCATAATAGGGAGGAAGGACCTGGACATCCCAGTCCTGGACGACACCATGGAGGACCTGAGGGAAACCCCTCCCCCCATGGTGAAGACGATAGGGGCGGAGAAGGAACTCGACGCTGCTATGGGAGTCCGGCTCCTGGACTGCGGATGCAAGGCGGAGGTCGACCGGCTCAGAGCCGTGGTCGACCGCCTTGCGGCCGCAGGTCCTGGAGTCGGGACGTCGGCGGCGTCGGGAACCTCGATACCCACCCCCTACACAGGACCAGGAAAGTGGAGTGGGATACGTGAAGCGGCCCCTCCCAAAGAGGTAAGGATAGTCCCCGAGGCACCTGGAGGACAGAAGGGCAGGGGAAAGAAGGAGAGGAAGAAAGAAAATAAGAAGAGGAGGAAGATCAGGACCAAGATGATGAAAGAGGAGGAAGAAAAGAGGGCCCGTGAAGGAGGCAAAAGCATTGCGGCTAAGGACCTAATGGACGCAAGTTTCGACTCTGCCCAGAAGGCGCTGAGGTGGGCGCTCCATGTTGGCCAGGAGCCGAAAGAAACCTGGGCACAGGTAGTCGGCAGAAAGGAGCAGCAGAGGAGGAAAAAGGAGGAAAGGAGGACGAATGGCCCGGCCGGTCAGTCGACCCCTCCTCCTCCTCCTCCTCCAAAGACTAGACCCGGGGGAAGGGGGGCCGCAGTGGCGGGACGGGGCAGACCTAGGCCGCCGCGCTCAGCGGCTGTCACTGTCATATGCCCCGAGGGGGAATATAACAGGTTTATGGTTGAGGCCAGGCGCCGCGTCATCCCGGCGGACCTAGGGATCGGGACATCCCTGAAGGTCCGCCGGGCCCTGAGCGGGGCGTTGTTGATTGAGGTGCCTGGCCTCAACGTCGGGGCATCCGCCGACCGGCTTGCGGACGAGCTCCGCAAGCTGACGGCGGAAATGGGCCCCGGTTTTCGCATCCAGAGACCGGTAAAAGTCGCAGCGCTGCGACTTGCCGGCCTGGATGCGACAACCGGGGCCGACGAAGTGACGGCCGCCGTGGCCCGCGCTGGGGGGTGCTCGCCCGAGGTAATTTCCCCGGGCGAGATGAGCATCACCTAGCGGGGAACGGGCGCAATAGTGGTGCGGTGTCCGTTGGCGGCGGCCGCAAAGGTCGCCGCCGCGGAACGGGTCCACGTAGGGTAGGCCCGGGCCGGGGTGACGGCGCTGCCCGCTCGCGCAGTTCTGTGTTTCCGGTGCTTGTTACCGGGACACGTGCGCGAGCGGTGCACGAGCGCCGTCGACCGCAGCGATCTATGTTATCGCTGCGGTACCCCCGGCCATCGCGCCAAGGGGTGCCCGCGGGCGGCCAACTGCCCCGTCTGCGCGGAGGCGGGCAGGCCCTCCGGAGGGCCTGCCTGCGTTCCCCCCCAGGCAAGAAGAGGAAGGGGAAGAAGAGAGGAGGAGCGAAGGATGCAAAGGCAGTGGAAACCCGGATGCATCGCCGATGCATCGACACAGCACCTGCCGGAGCAACCAAGGGAGGGGAGCAACCCCCCCCCAAAGGAGGACCATGAGAAGGAAGGGAAGGCTGCGGATTTACTGCCATCCGCCCCAGCTGCAATTCAAGAGGGGGACCTCATAGACCTGGACTGGGAGGAAGCAACGCCAGGTACAGAGGGATGGGGCGAGGTCCAACCAGCTGCAGCCGGGAGGAAAAGAAAGGATAGAGGAGACCTGGACTTCCTAACAGGAAACGAGGAATTGAAGGTAAGGAGGGTGGAGCCTACGGGTCCACGCCCAACTACTGTAGAGAAAGGGGAGATGGAGGGAACGCCACCCCCATCTCCCCAGGTTGCCGATTCCTCCTCGTACTCCCGAGAGGAGGAACTCGCACAGGTAGGGACCCCCCGCTATTCCGCGGAGGCACCTGCTGAGGCACCCGCTGAAGAGGCCACCACGGCCGAAACCTCCCCCGGGGAACCCGAGACGGCTGAGCCGTCGGTGGGTGACCAGGGGGAGGTTGAAGTAGGCAGTCCGGAGGAGGCTTGCAAGGTGTAAGCTTCACGCCACTCCGGGCCCTACAGGCCAACGTCGGCCACGGCGCCCAGGCTCAGGACCTTTGCATGCAGAGGATGACTGAGCTGGGCGCCGGGCTGGCGGTGGTCACCGAGCCGTTCTGGATCCCGGTTCGCAGTGCGAACTGGTTCGGAGGTCCAAACGGCTCGGTGGCCTTGGTGGCAAACTCTAGGTTGGGGGTCCCACCCTGTACATTCAGGGAATCAGGGCCCTCGTACGTGGCAGTCGACTGGGGGCCCGTCACTGTGGTGGGGATATATCTTCCCCACCACAGGAACAGGGCCGGTCTCGGTCGTTCCACCACAATTAAGGCGGTCCTGGATAGGGTCGGGGAGCTGGTGCGAAGGTGTCATCCCCGACCAGTCATAGTTGCCGGGGACTTCAACGCCCACTCGGAAGGGTTGCAGTTCCCGGCAACGGGACCGCCGGGGGGACACCGTGATTGGCTGGGCGGCGGGACTGGGCCTCATTCTAATGAATGAAGGCTCAGAGAGCACCTGCGTGCGGCCGGGGGGAGTGGAGCCTGGGTCATTGATTTGACCTGGGCGACCCCCTCGGCCGCGGGGTTCTTCCATGAATGGAAGGTGGAGGCGGAGGGGGAATCATTGTCTGATCACAGATATATAGTGTGGACCCTCCGCCTCCCCAAACCCCAGCAGGTGCTCATCCGCCGCCCCGGAGACAGGGAACTCCCTCTCCCCAAGAGATAGGCCCTCGGTCGACTGGACGCGGATAGATTTCGGGCGGCTGTCCTCGTGGCAACCTGGCACCTCGAGGAGGTGCCAGGGGGGCGGGACCCCGACACCTGCAAAGGGGCCGAGGAAATAGTGGGCATCGTGACGTCATGCTGCGACGTCGCGATGCCCCGATCACGCCCCCGCTCCCGCCGGGCAACGTACTGGTGGAGCGAGGAGCTTCGCAAGCTCAGATGCTCCACCATCGCAGCCAGGATGCTGCTAACACGGGCCCGGCGGGATGATGGGGATGTCACGGAGGCAAAAGGGGAATACTTCCGGGCGAGGAAGGCCCTGAAAGCCGCCATCGCCGAGGCAAAGCGAGCGGCCTGGAAGCAACTGGTGAGCTCCCTGGACGACGATCCGTGGGGGCGCCCTTACAAAAGGGTGACCGGGAAGGTCCGCCCTTGGACGCCCCCACCGACCGAGCAGATGGACTACCAGGCCCTCGACGGGCTCCTGGATGCCCTCTTGCCGAGGGCAGAAGGAGGCCCACCCGTTTCCCTCCCCAGAAATGGGGGAGGGAGATTGGGACGAGGGCCTGGAGGTCAGTCCAGAGGAGCTCAACAGGGCCAGGAAGAGGCTCGGAGTCAGGGGCATAGCCCCTGGCCGGGGCTCCGGGACGTCCCCGGAGACACAAGTCCTTGTGGATGGCGTTCACGTCCACGTCGGGCCGACGATAAAGTATCTCGGCCTGACGTTGGACAGCCGTTGGAGTTTCGGGCCCCACTTTGGGAACCTGGCCCCCCGAGTGCGCAAGGCGGGTTTGGCTGTCGCCAGCCTGATGCGCGCCCAGGGGGGTCCGGGATGGATGATACGCCGCCTGTATGTCACGGCCGTGCTCTCGATCGCCTTATACGGGGCGCCCATATGGGCGCCCAGCCTCTTGGTCTGCCGGAGGAGAAAACGCTCCCTCCGGCAGGCCTTGAGGCCAGTATTGATCAGGGCGATTCGAGGGTATCGGACCGTGTCATACATGGCGGCGACCACCCTGGCCGGCGTCCCTCCCGTGGAGCTCCTCGCTGACGAGAGGTATATCCTCTATTGGCGAGTGAAGGAGCTCCGCGCGGAGGGGACGCTAAGGGCCAGGGACATGAAGGCCCTGAAACTCCAAGCCAGGGACCGGACACTACGGAAGTGGGCGGACGAGTTGTCCGACCCGAAAGTGTCCGGTCCCAAGACGGCCGCAGCTGTCCGCCCCTGCCTGTCTGAGGTGACAGGCAGGAGGGGACGTGGAATGACTTTCCACCTGGTGCAGATGCTGACCGGGCATGGTTGCTTCGGTCGGTATCTGCACCAGATAAGAAAGGAGCCCACCACTCGATGCCATCACTGCCCTATTCTCGAGGACACGGCGCATCACACCCTGCCCACATGCTCGGCATGGGACGGGGAGCACCGTGCCCTCGAGGGGGCGGTGAGGTGCCGAAGGGGGGAGCGAGGAGGCGTGGGACGGAGAAGGGGTGGGCAAAGGAGAAGGGGTGGGTGTCCCCCTTCCACCTAATAGGTGTGACCAGAAGGCCAACCGGTGGGGCAACCCACCGGGGACCGCGCCCTGGACTCCCTCAGTGGGGCAACCCACCGGGGACCGCGCCCTGGACTCCCTCAGTGGGACAGGGCGCGGTACATAGATGGCGTGGGGTTCCCGGAGAGCCCTGGGGCCGGGGGGTTGGGGAGGGAATGCGGGAGCAGTTCCCCTAACTCCCCACCCAACGGCCCGACAGGTAGACATTCCGCAGGGGTTTTAGTCGGTAAGAGTCCGACATAACCCCCTCCATCCCCAAGGGGAGGGGGTATCCATGATGGATTTCCCCTGCGTTACAAAAAAAAAAAAGACTATAATGAATAACCTGCCACTCCTCGGATAGACAGAATACTGAACATAGTATGGTCTTTTTATTACTACAATAATTTAGTATTAATTTAGTTTTTTTGCCAGCATATTGGTAGCAATTTTTATGACAATAGAAAATTTTTGCAATATTGACACAATTTTCATGGCATCAGATGCCTTCTTTTACATATTAACAAAATTCTGTTTGTATAATGATGTATCTTGACGTATTTATGCTAGTCTATTAGTTTATCTGCGTCTACTTCAATTATTAGCATATAAGTATATCAAAATAATCATTGTTTTAGATATTTGAAAATCAGTATGGCATGTGTACAAGAGGAAAACCTATGTGAACAGGATCAATACGGTATATACTACATGGGCTGAAAAGTCTTTGGCTTAACAATGAAAAAACGATTTTTTAATGAAAAAAGTGTGTTATTCCTCGACATAATCTCCATTTAGAGTAATGCACTTAGTGTAACGGTCCGCTAACATTTCGATGCCGGTCTTATAGTGCTCGGTGTCAAGACCCTCAAAATAGGCATTTGTTTCCAACTTGACCTCCTCATTCGAGTAAAATCTTTTACCAGCGAGCCACTGCTTAGTCAGGGAAAAAGGAAATAGTCGCTGGGGGCCAGGTCTGAAGAATACGGGAGATGCGGGACCAATTCATAGCGCAATTTCTTTAATTTATCGGTCGTGCCGAGTGAGCTGGAGCATTGTCTTGGTGAAACAAAATTTTTTTCTTTGCCAAATGTGGCCGTTTGACCTTGACCTCGTCGTCCAATCGATCCAGTAATGTACAGTAATATTCTTTATTGATAGTTTTACTATGTTCAAGATAATCAATGAATATTATGTTATGCGCATCCCAAAAAATACTGGCCAAAACCTTGCCGGCTGATTGTTGTGTCTTCGGGCGCTTCGGACGGCTTTCACCAGGCAATAACCACTCCGCTGACTGCCGATTGGACTCCGGTGTGTAGTGATGGATCCATGTTTCATCCATTGTGACAAATCGATGCAAAAACTCCTTCTTATTACGGTTAAACAGGGCCAGATTTTGCTTTGAAAGTCGAACACGTTCCGCTTTTTGCTCAATTGTCAAAAAACGCGGCACCCAACGCGCGCAAAGCTTTTTCATGTATAAATATTCATGAATGATATGACCAACGCGTTCCTTTGAGATGCCTATGATGTTAGCTAGCTCACTCAATTTCATTTTGCGGTCATTCAACACGATTTCACTGATTTTCTGGATGTTTTCTGGAGTAACTGCCTCATTTGGCCTTCCTGAACGTGGTGCATCATTTGTACTCGTACGGTTACGACGAAACTCAGCAAACCAATATTTGATGGTTGAATTCGGTGGGGCAGATGTGCCGTAACATTTATCAAGCCATGCCTTTGCTTCAACAGTGTTTTTTCCCATCAGGAAGCAATGTTTAATCAAAACACGAAATTCACTTTTTTCCATAGTAAAGATAAATTCAGAGGTAACGTCACTTCGAAAGCTATAACTTGTACACGAGTCAACGAAATATCATGAAATTTTTACAGCATCTAAGTTAAGGTTGGTACTCTATAGGAAATATAAGGATTTTTAGTTTGTGGCGCCATCTATATGTCAGGCCAAAGACTTTTCAGCCCATGTAGTATATCATATTATTGAAAAGACAATATTTCCCAGTAAACACCAAGTAAAAGTTATGTTACATTAACGTTATTACATTAACGTAAATTTTATTTGATGTTTACTGGATTATTATTATCTTAGACAGCATTAAAATAATAAAATATATATAAAAGGAAAAACTAATACTAAAACTTTACTACGTCAAACTGTAGTATGTCAAACTAAAATAAATATCTCTTTGGTTTTATTATCATAGTTTTATGATATAAAATAATAAGAAATATAAAATTATAATATATATATAAAAGGAAAAGCTATAAATATACTATAAAAACTATAAAAAACTATAAAAAGAAAAACATAACGAAACAAGTGTAAAACTATCTTGAACGTTATAAATATTATTTCTTTAAATATTCTTGAAATAGTGTCAAAAATTTATTTTTTATTTCTATATTTTCATTATGATGCCCCTCTCTTTGTTCATAAAGCTTTTCATAATATGAAGCTGAATCTTCCTTTCTTGAACGTTTATTGACATGTCTTATAATATTAGAATTTTCGGGTGCTACATTTTCTTTTTCTTCGTCGGATTCAATATTTTCTACAGTTCGTTCTTTTTCTCCGTCAGATTCAATATTTTCTACAGTTCATTTATGCAGGCGAAATCCATGTGTGCTAGAAGCCAACGATACGGGTTGTATTTCGGGTGTGGTATTCATGAAATCGTCTATTATATCAAAATATTCCCATGACGTTTTAGCTCTACTAGTCTTACTGTATTTATAAAATATTTATGAAATATTTTGAAATAGTTTTAAAATATTGTGTACCATCACAGATTTTAATTGTTCTATAAGTAAACTAATTATATATTAATACAATCTGTCTTTTTAAATGTTTTGTTTTTGAAATAAAAAAATTAATATTTTGCACAATTATCTTTCACAATATATATGGAGAGATTATTAAGTTGTAATAAATTTTTTATATTTTTCATACAGAAAATGATAAATATCGATGGACTATGCAAACAATAAAACTTCTAATAGAAGAAGTCAGACAGCATATTTTAAATTTAAACAAAAAATCGACCATCCAAAAAAAAGTATGGAAGGAAATAGCGAGTAACTTCTATAAAAAAGGTTACAAAGTTACTGACGAACAATGTTGTATTAAATGGAAAAATCTAAAACAAAAATACAAATCAGTACTGGATGCAAACAATAAGACTGGTAGAGCTAAAACGTCATGGGAATATTTTGATATAATAGACGATTTTATGAATACCACACCCGAAATACAACCCATATCATTGGCTTCAAGCACACATGGATTTCGCCTGCACAAACGAACTGTAGAAAATATTGAATCCGACGGAGAAAAAGAAAATGTAGCACCCAAAAATTCTAATATTATAAGACATGTCAATAAACGTTCAAGAAAGGAAGATTTAGCTTCATATTATGAAAAGCTTTATGAACAAAGAGAGAGGCATCATAATGAAAATATAGAAATAAAAAATAAATTTTTGACACTATTTCAAGAATATTTAAAGAAATAATATTTATAACGTTCAAGATAGTTTTACACTTGTTTCGTTTTGTTTTTCTTTTTATAGTTTTTTATAGTTTTTATAGTATATTTATAGCTTTCCCTTTTATATATATTTTATTATTTTATATTTCTTATTATTTTATATCATATAATTATGATAATAAAACTAAAGAGATATTTATTTTAGTTTGACATACTATAGTTTGACGTAGTAAAGTGTTTGACATATATAACCCTGCGGCGGGACCCCTCCCTGTGCTTTCAGGGAGAACGGGTCCTCGTACGTGGCGGTCGATTGGGGCCTATCACTGTGGTGGGGGTGTATCTCCCCCACCACAGGAACAAGGCCGGTCTCGGGGAGCTCGCCCCAGTGAAGAGGGTCCTCGACAGGATCGGGGAACTGGTACGTAGGTGGCATCCCCGACCTGTCGTGATTGCCGGGGACTTCAACGCCCACTCGGAAGGATGGGGTCGCAGTCCCCGGCAAAGGGACCCTCGGGGCGAGTCTGTGACCGGCTGGGCAGCGGGGCTGGGCCTCCTGTTAACGAACAGGGGCTCAACGAACCAGCACCTGTATGCGGCCAGGGGGGGGGTCGGTCATAGATTTGACCTGGGCCACCCCCTCGGCCGCGGGGTTGTTCCAGGAATGGAGGGTGGAGGCGGAGGGCGAATTGTTGTCTGATCACAGACATATAGCGTGGGTCCTCCGCCTCCCCAAACCCGCACAGGTGCTGGCCCGCTGCCCAGGAGAGGGGAGCTTTCCCCTCCCCAAAAGATGGGCCCTTAATCGACTCGATTCGGACAGGTTTCGGGCGGCCGTCCTTGCGGCCACCTGGCACCTAGACGTGGGCCAGGTGAGTGGGATCCCAGCCCCGCGAACGGGGCTGGGGAAATAGTGGGCATTGTGGCGTCGGCATGCGACGTCGCGATGCCCCAATCCCACCCCCGCCGGCGTCGGGCCATGTACTGGTGGACGGAGGAGCTGAAGGCGCTCCGAGACTCCTCCGTCCATGCCGGACGTGAGTACTATCGGGCCCGGCGACGAGGCGGGGATGTCGCAAGGACAAAAGAGGGCTACCTGAATGCCAGGAAAACCCTCAAGATCGGCATCGTCGAGGCTAAGCGAGCGGCCTGGGAGCGGATAGTGAGCTTCCTGGATGATGATCCGTGGGGGCGCCCATACAAAAGGGTCATGGGTAAGATCCGACCATAGGCGCCCCCACCAACGGAGACATTAGACCGCCAGACCCTCGAGGGGTTCCTGGATACCCTCTTTTCGAGGGCAGAAGGGGGCCCCCCCAAGATCCCGACCCCACCGTTGGGGAGGGTGATTGGGACGAGGGCCTGGCGGTGAGTCCAGAGGAGCTCACTGCGGCCAGGAAAAGGCTCGGGGCCAAGGGGAAAGCCCCTGGCCCCGACGGAATTCCTGGCCGGGCCTGGGCCCTCGCCTTCGGCGAGGGAAACCTGTCCGAAGCCACGCGCAGGGTTTTCAGCAGGTGTCTTAAGGAGGGGTATTCCCCCCAGAGTGGAGGAGGGCCAGATTGGTCCTCCTTCCCAAGGAGGGCAAAGCACCCGGGAGTGCGTCGGCCTACAGGCCGATATGCCTGCTGGACGAGGCGGGCAAGATGCTGGAGCACATCGTTGCCGACCGCCTCGTCCAGCATCTGTCCTCGGAGGGGCCGGACCTCCACGACCAATACGGGTTCAGGCCCGGAAGATCGACGTTGGATGCTATCCAATGCTTCCGGGACCTGACCCAGGCGGTCGTGGAGGAGGGCGGGGTGTTGTTGGCGGTTTCGTTGGACATAACAAATGCCTTCAACACCCTGCCCTGGCCGGAGATTGGGCGGGCCCTCGAACACCACGGGGTGCCCGCTACCTCCGGCGAATCATTTCGGCCTACTTCGGGGCAGGGACCTCGCCTTCCCGATGGAAGGCGGGGTCCAGGGCCGGCGCGCAATGGAGCGCGGTGTTCGGCAGGGGTCGGTCCTCGGCCTCCTGCTATGGAACATCGCGTTCGACCGGGTGCTACGCACTCCGCTTCCCCTCGGCTGCCACGTCGTCTGCTACGCGGACGACACATTAGTGATAGCTGGGGGGGAGAGCTGGGGGGAAGCCCGCCTCCTAGCGGAGACGGCACTGGTATCGGTGGTAGTACCATCAGAGACCTAGGTCTCAAGGTGACGCCCCAAAAGACCAAGCCGTGTTCTTGCACGGCAAGGGTCGGAGGGCGCGCGGAGGACCCGGGTACTCGTAGATGGAGTTCACGTCCGCGTCGGGCCGACGATGAGATATCTCAGCCTGACGCTGGACAGCCGATGGAGATTCGGACCCCACTTTAGGGATCTGGCCCCCAGGGTGCGCAAAGCAGGACTGGCTGCTGCTAGCCTGACGCGCACCCAAGGGGGTCCAGGCTGGAGAGCTAGCCGCCTGTACATCACGGCGGTGCTCTCGATCGCCCTGTACGGGGCGCCCATATGGGCCCAAGCTGGGGCCTGTCGCGGCGGCAAGCGCGCCCTGCGGCAGACCCTCCGGCCAGTACTAATCAGGGCGATTCGGGGTACCGGACCGTTCGTACATGGCGGCGACGACCCTGGCCGGCGTTCCCCCTGTGGAACTCCTAGCAGAGGAGAGACACCTCCTATACTGAAGGGTGAAGGAGTTCCACAGGGAGGGAAACGTGTCGGTCAGGGTCCTGAATGGTCTGAGACTCCAGGCCGAGGCCCGGACTCGGGAGAAATGGAAAGACCTTCTCTCCGATCCCCGGGGTCCGGGGCCAGCGACGGCCGAGGCTGTCCGTCCCTGCCTGTCCGAGTTGACAGGCAGGAGGGGACGTGGACTATCCTTCCGTCTGGCGCAGGTGCTGACCAGGCACGGCTGCTTCGGTCGGTACCTGCGCCGGATAAGGAAGGAGCCCACCACCCGGTGCCACCACTGCCCCGCGCAGGAGGACACGGCGCATCGCCTCGCTCCCGCACATGGTCAAAGCCATGTGCGGGAGAGAGGAGGTGTGGACAGCGGCGGTCTCCTTCTGTGAGACAGTAATGTCCCAGAAGGAGACCCCCGGGGGTAGAAGGACGCGACAGCGGGCCAGAAGCAGCGCCGGCCGATGGGGGCTCCTCGATCCGAGAGGGTCTGGAGCTCCTCGGCCGCCTCGGGCCCGCCTCCGGTCGCAAGGGGGGGAGTAGGGGGGCGGCGAGACGCCTTCCCTGCTTTCCCCCCGAGCGACCGGACAAGTAGGGGACAGGGGGAGCGGTGCCCCGGTTGGCTGGGGCCCGCTCCTCTACAAATCCTCCCCTCCCTGACTAGTGGGAAGGGGGGTAAGGAGGGAGGGTGGATGTTCCCTCCCTCCTTGACAGGAATACCAGAAGGCCAACCGGCGGGGCAATCCCCGGTCGGGGACCGCACCCTGGATTCCCTTCGTGGAAACAGGGCGCGGTACACAGGTGGCGAGGGCTTCCGGAAGGGAGCCCTGAGGCCGGGGGGTTGGGAAGGGATACGGGAGTAGTTCCCTTGATTCCCCTCCTCACGGTCCGACAGGTAGACATTCCGCAGAGGTTTTAGTCGGTAAGAGTCCGATATAACTCCCTCCCTCCCAAGGGGAGGGTGTATCCATAATGGATTTCCCCTGTGTGACCAAAAAAAAAAGTGTTTGACATATATAATGAAATTTCTTTTATTTTTAGTTTGACTGATTTTAATTTCTTTTATTTTTAATTCAAAATAATATTAATTTACGATTTAAAGTTAATTTTTTATTTATTACTTATTTACGTTATATATATAAAGTTAATTAATGTATAATAATTAGAATATTAGACATTTCAATTTGTTCGGAACTAGCCCGAACATATGATAGCTCCGGAGAGCTGGCTGGAAGTACGGGATCGCAGAGCGACGTCCGCCTGCGTCTAGGCTCGCTCGAGTCCGCTCGGCGACCGTCCGGTCGTCCTGATCAAAGGCCGGGGCCTCGCAAGGCGATCACAGACCCTGCTGATCAGGCAACATCGCGCGCCGACTGGGCCATGCCCAGGGACGGCGGCGAGAACAAGAGAGAAGAAGCACGCGCACGTGCCGACGTAAAGTGACACGCAGTGTAAACGCAATGGACGCAATAGACGCAGTAGTAACGCAGAAGAGAATAACGCAGAAGAACGACGCAGAAGAACCTAAACGTAGCTATATACAAGCGAAACAACGTCGCCTACGCAAGTCCCGCAGGACACACGTCCGTGACGTCAACGGTGCGCGGCACCCGAAGCACGCCAAGGACGTGCAACGAAACGACCTCCGTCGTTTCGGATGGCCTGCCCTTCCGGGCGTAATGGCCAATAGCCAGCCACGGTCCCGAGGACGCGTGGAAACGGAGCTCCGAGAGCTCCGGCTCGCAGGACGACCAAGTCGCTCCTGCGAGAAAGCCAAGTTCCCAATGGACACTTGGACGAAGGAGCGCGAACGCTCTAGGACTGCGACCGAGCCGCTCCAAAACCGCCAAGGCCCCCTACGGACACTTGGGCAATAAGGGAGCTCGAAGCTCCGAGGAGACGGTCGAGTCGCTCCTAAGATCACGGCAACGCCGTGAGCCCGAGATCACAAAACGAGATTCGAACCATTTGCCTCAACCCAGCAGGGTGTGTCGGCGCCACCTTCAACTCAGCAGAGTCTATAGAGCAGTGGTTCGAATCTGAAACGAAATACCGATCGCCCTAGGAAGCGCGTCGGTAATCACCAGTACACGATGCACTAACGTGTAGCACTACTTGCTACCTAAACTGGCCAGGCAGAAGACAAGACAAGGCAAGGACCAGGCATCGCGCGCCTGGTTATATATCCGGGCGGTCGAATCTTGCCCGCGGGCAGCGGAATCGCGAGCCGCGCCGTGTAGCGGCCGCGGTTGGACCTAGTGGGGGTCCCGCGCGCTCGCTCGCGAGAACCCGAGTCCCCCGCCGCCAGCGAGAACGCCCCGGGCACCAGGCCGCCCGCCTGCAGCGTTGACTCGCACCGACTTTCCGTACGGCATCACGTGCCGTACGGAACACAATATATATTCAGTTTATGTATGTTACAAAATGTAATAAATATATTTTAATCAATATATATTAATATATATTATATTCTCAAATTATTGTTATTACCCTGTAATGTGTTTATTGTTACCATTATGTTCCAGAAATCCTTATGAGAAAATGGTAGTAATACGAAAAATTAGTACTCAGTACTGA
>NW_020230650.1:0-34422 GCF_003227715.2 Harpegnathos saltator | reverse complement strand
CTATGTCTATTTGACGGGTTCAAGCTCCTTACGCTAGATTCCCGTATTCAAAATATTTATAAGCAGTATTGCCAGTCCCAAAGCGTAATCCGGCGTCCCTAAAATATGCATAGCAGGAAGTTGTGGAACCGCTGAAAAGCAAATAGAAATTTGCATGGTCTGTCTTGGAAAATAATCCATATCAATAACGTCGCCTTCAACATCACACGTTTTAACCACTTAACACAATTTCAGGTAGAAGATGCTGACAACAACCAAGCCATATAATAAGTCACGCTTAATATATAAAATCTAAGATCTGCACATCCCACGTTATCACTAGAGAAAAAATAGGTTATTTGTGTCATGTGCCATACCACCCAAAGTGGCACCCAAGGATATAAGTCATATCCAGCTGGATACTGCCGAAAAAAGATAGGAGACGATAGAAGATGAATCGCGAGAACTGAGCGCTCGCATCGTCTATGTTAATATACGAATATATAATCGCGTGGGTCCGTCATTCCTTTACTAGCGTAGTTCCTAATTCGTCCTAACACAAGGTATGAGAGACAGGAACAAAAATAAACACCCCAACCTTCTTTTACTGTACAGACTAAACTTTCTATCTCAGCCTGGACATAGCGCACGGGATCCCAATCCATCTATAATATCTTAACGATCACTCGAACTCCTGAACAATTTATTTCATTGATGATAATCATGGCAAACAACTGCTATTGCTGATCAAAACTTGGAATGCGCTAATGGGGCAACGTGTTGACATCCAAAGATTTCTGCAGGCCAATTTTTATAAGTCATCGTCCTCCCCCGATGCGTATAGAAGAATTAACAATAAGTCATGTAAGATGTACAACTCACAAATTGTGAAACTCACAATTTTTAATAATTGCTTATAGTAACACCAGATACGTTAAATGTATATTTACATTTGAAAATTGCATCAATCACATGTATGGATGGTTATCAGAAAATATCTGTATAGTTAGTGTAAAATTCAAAACATTTGTAAATATTCTTCGTGAAAAAGAAGAATTATATTACTAATATACATACTGCAACAAAAACAATACAAAAAAGCAGCGACTTTGACCGCGAGTCGCTCATTGATTGTGAATTGTTAGCATGCGCTGTGAAAAATATAATGTATGAAGCCGTGAACAAATAAATGATATTCTAAAATATAAAATTATGTATAAATTAATTCTATATGTCTCCCATTTTACTTCCCTTCCCCCTCCTCAGAACGATGAGGATAGTGCCCAGCGCAAGTCGGTATGGTAAAATACTCTTTCGACGAACGTTTCGTATTCCCTTCCAACCTACTCTATGATGGTTTAAGTGGTAGGACCATCGCACAGTAAACGAAGGGTCCGGGATTCGAGTCTAGCCTAGTTTCGACTTTGTTTTTCTTTTGACGCATGCGTGACGCCATCATACATACTGTAAGAACCTTCACTATGCGCCTACTAGCAATAGGTAACAATGGTCTAGGAGGTTCGAGAGAGAGACATCCGATAGACGTTCGAGAGAGACGTCCGAGAGACGTCCGATAGACGTTCGAGAGACGTCCGAGAGACGTTCGGGAGACGTCCGACAGACGTTCAAGAGACGTCCGATAGACGTTCGATAGTAATCGCGGGGCCCAGGTTCGACCCTACCTACACCGCCGCCATGTTTGTTCTTTTGACGTATGCGTGACGTCACGGTCGCCATCTTACCCGTAACGTGACGTCTACTAGCAATAGACGACGGTGGTCTAGAAGGTTCGAGCGCTCGATAGCAACCGCGGGACCCAGGTTCGAGTCTGGCCTACACCGCCGCCATGTTTTTTTCTTTTGACGTATGCGTGACGTCATCACACACATACTGTAAGAACCTTCACTAGACGTCTACTAGCAACAGGCAGCAATGGTCTAGGAGGTTCGAGCGTCCGATAGCAACCCGCGGGGCCCAGGTTCGAGTCTACCTACAGCCCGACGCGTTTTTCTCTCGTGACGTCACGGCCGCCATCTTGCTCAAAGATTCTGGGATGGAGGGTATCAATAAAGAGGGGGATCAATAAACAAGGGGGATCAATTAAGAGGGGGTATCAATTAAGAGGGGGGTCAATTAAGAGGGGGTCAATTAGGGGGTATTAATTAGGGGGGAGTAATTAATTAAAAAATATTAATTAATAATTAATTGCTTTTGCATAATTAATTAGAAATTTGAGTTAGAATCCCCCTAGTTTATCTACTGTCCTTACTAAGACGTTTTCAAAACACTACCTACTTTTGTCTTTTGCATAAGACATTCCCAAGATATGAATTTCAAAGTTGACATACTGCCGGTATTCGCATTACTCAATGTTTGGAGAGGTTGCTCGGTCGGATTTATACATCATAGTTTACTCTCCTTCGGAATCACCTCGATGCCACTTTCCCTCATCGATGGATAAGTTGAGATGGCCAAATGGCCACTAAGATCACCCGACCTTACTTCTCTGAATTTTCATCTGTGAGGATTTTTGGAAAATGCGGTGTTTCGTAATCCGCCAACAACGTGGCAAGATATGATGGATCGCATTAGAAATGCGTGCCGAGCGATTCCAGTAAATGTTCTTCTGAAACTCGTCGAAAGTTTCGAAAAGCGAGTTCGAGTGTGCCGAGCTGTCGATGATGGCGTTATCGAATATTTATGATGAATGAATCTCCCTACACATACCAACGCACATGCACACACGTACCACACGCGCGCGCACACACAGGAGCGCGTGCGCGCACATACACACATATACAAAATCGGCCCTTTTTTGGGCCACTATGATGTACAAATCCGAGCGAGCAACCTCCTCGCGGTGTACATCGGGTAATGCGAATACCGGCGTGCGTGCATGTGTGCATGCGTGCGCACGTACACATGTGTTGTGTTCGCCGCGAGGATAAGGACCGTAGATCGAGCCCAGCAGTTTGTACAACTGGTACAAATAACATGCCTCTCTCCGTAGTCGCCGTGCGCTCGGGATACCACTAGAGATATCGCTTCTGAATGACATCTCTTAACGTTATCTAGGGAGAATATCATAAGCGTGGATGGCGTGGAGCGTCAGATAGCTCAGTTGTCTAGAGCAGAGCTGGACACGATCTGCACATTTCGGGCGAAATTCAGTAGGTGACGCCTACCGCCCCCTCGCACCGCTCCGCACTCAGCGGCCGGGGTGACGATCGCGGTGCACTCAGGCCCGTCGCTGTATAAGAAATCAGCTGGAGCGTCACATTATCATTAAAATTGTTTCCTCGTTTAATAATCATGTTAAATATACAGGGTGTTTGATAGCTGATCATGCAGACGAAAGTTGGAGATTGGGTGTAGCCGAGAAGAAAAGTCATGTACCATAATGTCAAATTGGCAATAGTTACCGAGTTATTAATTAAAACATTTGAGCCAACGAGCGCGTAGAGAGCGGAGGGCGGCCGCAGTAAGCAGGTAGATAGACACTTGATACAGGCGGAGTCAGTGAGTGGCGGTAGGCAAGCGCGCGCGGCGAGGGGCAACGTAAGCGACAAGAGGCGATCGCGCGCGACGAGGAGCGAGCGAGCGCAAGCGACAAGAGGCGAGCGAGCGCGAACGACGAGGAGCGAGCGAGCTATAAGGAAAAAGCTATAAAGAAAAAGCTCGCTCGCTCCTCGTCGCGCGCGATCGCCTTTTGTCGCTTACGTTGCCCCTCGCCGCGTGCGCTTGCCTACCATCACTCACTGACTCCGCCTGTATCAAATGTCTACGTGCTTACTGCGGCCGCCCTCCGCTCTCTACGCGCTCGTTGGCTCACATGTTTTAATTAATAACTCGATAACTATTGCCAATTTGACATTATGGTACATGACTTTTCTTCTCGGCTACACCCAATCTATCTCCAACTTTCCTCTGCATGATCAACTATCAAACACCCTGTATATGTTTATGCGTTATATATGTATGTATGTATGCGTATATATACTAGATGTGTCGGTAATTCCTTTCCGGTTTTTTCGCTAAAGAAAACACGTTATTTACAATGGATAGTTAAAATATATTTATTCAAAGTATTGGCCATTTGATTCTATACATTTTGCCCATCTCTCAGGCAATTTATGGATGCCATTCCAAAAGAACTGTTTCTCCTTTGAGCTAAACCATTCATCGAGCCATTTTTTAACTTCTTCGAAATCGGCGAAGTACTGCTCTGCAAGCGTGTGCCCCATCGATGCGAAAAGGTGATAGTCGGATGGAGCCAGGTCTGGAGAGTACGGCGGGTGCGATAAAACTTCCCATCCAAGTGATTTCAACACTTCTTTGACTGGTTTTGCTGTATGAGACGGCGCGTTGTCATGCTGCAAAATCACCTTATCATGTCTTTGAGCGTATTGTGGACGTTTTCGATCAATGTACATTTCAAATTGATCATTTGTTGTTGGTAACGATCAGTATTAACTGTTTTTCCAGGTTTCAACAGTTCATAATATATGACACCAACCTGGTCCCACCAGACACAGAGCATGGTCTTGCGACCAAAGTGATTTGGCCTTGCAGTCGATGGGCCGCCTTCGCCAGGTGATAACCATGATTTTTTCGCTTAGGATTTTCGAAATAAATCCATTTTTCATCACCCGTTACTATTCGATGCAGAAATGATTTTCTTTCATACCTTTGAAGCAGCATTTCACTGACGATTTTTCGATTTTCCAATTGCCTGTCATTCAACTTATATGGCACCCATTTTCCCATCTTTTGGATCTTTCCCATCGCTTGTAATCGTTCACAAATTGCTACTCGGCTCATATTCAACTTTTCTGCCAATTATTTTTGAGTTTGTGTTGGGTCTTCATCCAATAACTCCTGCAATTCCGCATCTTCAAACGTTTTCGGCCTACCAGGACGTTTTTTGTCTTGAACGTTGAAATCACCTTTGAATTGTCGAAACCACGTTTCACATGTTCTTATGGTTGGAGCATGCTCACCGTAAGTATCTACCAGCAAATGATGACTTTCAGCGGCCTTTTTCTTTTGATTAAACAAGAAAAATGCGTGCCGCAAATGCACGCTTTCAGGCACAAACTCGACATTTTCAAAAAATTATTAATCTATGACGCTGTTATTTTGGCGGAACGTAACTTGTGTAGTTTTGAGGTTAATGTCAGTAGAATAAAATAACATATGTATCAAATCATAACATTGCATACTTATGGTATAGTGACATCTGTTACAAAAACCGGAAAGTAATTACCGACATACCTGGTATACGAAGGCGGTCCGATAAATACTTAGCCTCACCGCCCGATGGCGCCACTATCGCAAGAGAAATTTACTATCGTGTAGTACATTCTCGTAGACGGCTACTGTCGAAATTTCAGCCGAATCGGACTCGTAGTTTTGTTTCGACCGCGTGTGGAAGCGGGCATGTCCGCGGATTTTAGAAAAATGGAAAAAGAGTAATATCGGTCGGTGATTCGATTCTTGTTTTTGGAAGGGAAATCGCGCAGCGAAATCAAAGAGCGCTTGGATGCTGTGTACGGTGACTCTTCTCCTTCGATGGCGACCGTCAAAAATTGGTTTAACGAGTTTCAACGTAGTCGCACGTCGGTTTTTGATGAGCCACGCCCAAGTGCCCCGAAAACGGCTGCTACGGAGGATAACATGACAAAAATCCACGATCTCGTATTGGCAGACCGCCGATTGAAGGTGCACGAGATAGCTGAGACAGTAGGCATCTCAAAAGACCGCGTGAGTCATATCCTGCATGAAATTTTGGGCATGAGAAAGCTGTCGGCGCGATGGGTGCCGCGTTTGCTCACTCCGGACAACAAGCGCAACCGTGAGACCACTTCAGAGCAGTGTTTGACGCTGTTTAAGCGCAATCCGAAGGAGTTTCTGCGTCGTTTCGTGACCGTCGACGAAACATGGATCCACTGGTACACACCAGAGACCAAGGAACAGTCGAAACAATGGACTTCACCCGGCGAACGTGTTCCGAAGAAGGCGAAGACTGTCCTATCGGCCGGAAAGGTGATGGCCACCGTTTTCTGGGATTCACAAGGTGTGATCTACATCGACTACCTGGAGAAGGGCAAAACGGTCACAGGGCTGTACTATGCCGAATTATTGGGCCGATTCGACGCCGAATTGCAGAAAAAACGGCCCCATTTGGCGAAGAAAAAAGTGCTCTTCCACCATGACAACGCACCGGCTCACACCTCCGCCCTCGCCACGGTCAAATTGGTCGAATTGGGCTACGAACTGCTGCCCCATCCACCGTATTCTCCAGATTTGGCCCCGTGCGACTTCTTTTTGTTTCCAAACTTGAAAAAGTCACTCGCCAGGCAGAAATTTGAGTCGAATGAGGAGGTCATCGCGGCCACGGAGGCCTACTTTGCAGACCTCGAGAAAACGTATTTTCCAGACGGGTTAAAGAAGTTGGAGCATCGCTGGGTCAAGTGTATCGAACTAAAAGGAGACTATGTTGAGAAATAAATCGCCGCTTTTCCAAAATTTTCGTTTTTCTTTTGTAGGCTAAGTACTTATCGGACCACCCTCGTATAATAAAACTTACTTTTCTCCAACCTTCTGTACCTTTTGATGGGCCGTCTAAGCTATTTAACTGTTTAGTGAATTGCTGCCATTGTAAGTCGTGAACTGGCTTTCCTCTTGCTCCTAATAATTTGCCTGTGGCAAACGCAGTATGGTTTTCCATATATGTAATAAAGAAATCTAATTGCTTGTTTGTTGGTTTAGGGGCTCTTTTCTTTTTCTGTGCAACTTCCATACTGTAAGAACATATTGTTCATTAGTTAAATCAGTTATGTATCTATTCTTTTCGTACATTGCGTAAAAACAAATTAATTATTCACTACAATTTATTTATTACAAATGTGTGCACATAGCCTAATATATGTTATATATACAGGGTGCACGATTTATCTGAAGATATTGAAATATCTCGAGAACTATGCATTCGATAAAAAAAGTGGTTAATAAAACTTGTTAGTCTCGAAGGGGGACATCCAATGATACCAAACTCGACCTCCCACCCTACCCCCTGGGGGTGGAGGTTGGGGGCAACTGAAATCTTAAATGGAAACCCCCATTTTTTATTGCAGATACGGATTCTACGCCACAAAATATGTAAATTTTGTCCGAAACTTTTTTTTTATTCGTGATAGATGGCGCTGTAATCGTAAAAAATTATATTTTCCCCAATTCTCCAGAAATGATCATTGGATTGAGAAATAAAAAATACCTGTTCAATATTTTTAAAGAACATAATAAAAGTTATTCCCCCCCATCCTCTCGGGGTAAGGTGGGTGGTAACGTTCAAATCTCAAATGGGAACCCGAATCGAAGAGGTAACTGCTCGACGCGCCACTGTGGGTGTATGGCGAACTACGGCTTATTATAAAAGGCAGTGCAATGCGGTCAGAGCTCACTTTTCTTTCAGAATTAGAACTGAAAGCATCTCTAACAATTTCATTTTACTTGACTAGTTTTTATTACCTGCATATCTACCCTTCATTCTTTGAACAGAATTGCAAGTGGAAAATGAATTCTGCAACCGTAGAAGAAAAAATTGAAATGATTCTGATTTATGGTGAATGTAGGAGGAATGTTGACGATGCTGTTGCCTTGTATGCTGAGCGTTTTCCAAACAATGTTCGCTCATGTTCTCTTTTCTATTGGGTGAGTGCAAAAGTTCGTGCGGAGTTTGTGAGTAAAAGTCACACAGTGATTAGGCAAACAAAAATCTTTATTCAATCAATGATATATTCTCCAGCGTTTTCTATAATCTTTTCCCAACGTTCTGGCAGCATACGGATGCCTCGATCATAAAAACTGCGCGGTTTAGATTCGAAGAACGAAGAGACGCCGTTTTTTAAGGCCTCCAAAGAGTCAAAGTTTTTTCCATTTAAATAATTTTGCAATGACCGGAACAAGTGATAGTCAGATGGTGCGATATCAGGAGAATACGGTGGATGCGTTAAGACATCCCATTTCAGGCTCTTCAGTTTGCGCAGCGTCTTTTTCGAAACGTGTGGTCTGGCGTTGTCGTGATGAAAGACGACTCCCTTGCGATTTGACAAAATCGGACGTTTCTCTTTTATTTCTCGATTCAGATTGGTTAATTGGCGACAGTACTTGTCCGAATCAATCGTTTCGCCAGCGGGGAGAAGCTCGAAATAGATTATACCCTTGCAATCCCACCAAACAGAGAGCATCACCTTCATCGGGTGCAAACTGGCCTTTGGCATTGCGTTACCATGCTCACCTGATTGTTTCCATGTCCGTTTGCGCTGAACATTGTTGTAGAGGACCCATTTCTCATCGCCCGTCATTAGTCGATCCAAAAACGACTCGTTATTGAGCCGCCCGAGTAAAGAAACGGCTGCAGAAATTCGCTTGATTTTGTTCTTCTCGGTCAGCAAATGGGGCACCCATATATCGAGCTTCAAATCGAATCCCATCTTTTTTAAACGCCGAAAAGCGGTTGATCGATCAACGTTTAGTGCTGTAGCAACTTCTTCTGTTGAAATTCGCGGATTATTGAGCACTAAAGTACGCAAAACATCGTCATCAATGTCAGAAGGTCGACCAGAGCGTGGCTCGTCTTCAAGGTTAAATTCTCCGCGCCGAAATTTAGCAAACCATTTTTCCACAGTTCGTTTAGCTGGTGCTTCATCCTGATAAACATCCTGAATGTTTTTTACGGCTGCGGCAACGTTTATTCCCTTCCGAAACTCGTAAAGCATAACATGCAGTAAATGCACCTTATTGATACTCATTTTTAAAGTGATATTTTTCGACGCAGTTTATATGAAAACAAGTGATTTTTTTTTAATAACAGCTGAAGACGTCACCTTTCCAACGTTATATAATATGTAGATGGAAGTATTAATGACAACACTTTACGACGCTTATAACTCCATCTATTGAAACTCCGCACGAACTTTTGCACTCACCCAATATATATAAACAAAATGTATTTATATATCCTACAATTATATACTTTACAAACTTTTAATAATTCTAAATATTTTATTTTTATATTAGGCGTATGAATGAACAATCCAAGTTATTTTAAGCAGTTATGAAATCAATTTTAAATTAAATAGATTTTCCCGCTCTTTTGTGATTATGCAATGTTGACATATAGTTATTAAAAAGAACATATAGTTTGACGAAAGGCCCAACATAACCTTCAAAAGTATTCAGTTCAGTACAGTCGAAAATGGCAACAAATAAGGTGCATATCCGGCACTGCATTCTTTACGAATTCCAACAAGGAAAAAATGCTGCAAGAGCGTGTGAATCGATTTGTTCCTTTCTTGGCGAAGGTGTTGTATCGTACGATGTATGCGCATTTTGGTTTAAGCGGTTTAAAAGCGGTAATTTCAGTCTAATCGACAAACAACGCCCTGGAAGCCCTCCGAAGTGCGATAATGATGATTTGAACAACTGCTCGCTGAGAATTCGGCACAAACACAAAAAGAGCTTGCAAAACAGTTGGGAGTAACGCAGCAAACGATTTCCAAACGCCTACATGAGATGGGAAAGATCCAGAAAGAAGGAAAATGGGTTCCGCATGAACTCACTGAAACCAAAAAAATCAACGAGTGGCAGCGTGTCTTTCTCTTCTCAATAAGCAGCGTCGAAAGTCTTTCTTGTGGAAAATCGTTACGGGCGATGGGATACTCTATGACAATCCGAAACGCAGAAAGTCATGGGTAAATCCCGTCGAATTATCAAAATCAGTCGCAAAACCCAATTGCTTCGGAAAGAAGGTTCTTCTTTGCATTTGGTGGGATATCAAGGGCGTGCTTTATTATGAGTTGTTGGAACCGGGTGAAACAGTTATTACGAACTGCTACCAACGCCAATTAATCTGCTTGAGTCAAGAATTGGAACGAAAACGCCTATATACTGGCGAAGGAGAACATCCAGTGAAATTGTTGCATGACAACGCCAGGCCACACATTGCTTCCAATACAAAAGACACCATAATGAGTCTTGGCTGGGACGTTTTGCAGCATCCGGTGTATTCATCAGATATTGCTCCATCTGATTATCACTTATTCCGGTCGATGCAACACGCCTTGTCCGATATGCACTTCCAATCAGTGGATGAGATTCGAAAGTGGCTTGACGACTTTATCGTGTCCAAAGACGTAATATTTTTCCGAGATGGAATTTATCAGCTGCCTGAAAGATGGCTTAAAGTTATAGAAAGCAACGGCGAATACCTTGATTGAACAATTTAATTTATTTTCTTTGAAAATAAACTTTGACTGTAACTGAAAAATTGGATTATTCATTTGTACACCTAATACAATGTCTTATTACAAACAGTGCAAAAGTATTGCGCCAAAAAGTTTTCTTATGCGTAAGGAAAATATATTATTGGAAAACAATAACAGAAAATGTTATCAACGTTTTTTTAAACTTAGTACTTTGTTGCCATGCCTTTAAAAGCAATCACTGCGGCACAACGGCGAGGCATTGATGCTGTTAAATTAGAAATGCGATCTTGAAGTAAATTTTGCCATTGAGTTTGTAAATCTTGCCACAATTCAACTTTATTGGAGTGTTTCTTATTTCCTGTACGTAGTTTGAGTTCTTGCCACAAATGCTCAATAGAATTGAAGTCCGGCGATTGCGAGGGTCAGTCAAGAACTCGCATTTTTTTCACGACGAAAAATTTTTTTATTAATTTCGATGAATGTTTGGGATCTTATCTTGTTGGAAAATCCAATCACGTGGCATGTTTCGAGTTGCATATGGCAGCATATGCTGTGTCATCAATATATCTCGATACATTATAGCGTCCATAGTACCTGTGATCTCAACTAATGGACCAACTCCATTATAAGAAAGTGATCCCCAAACCATCACGTTACCTCTACCATGTTTTACGATAGGAATTTGATATCTTGAGTTATACTAGGTGCGCAATTAAGTTTCCGGGTTTTTTTGATCAATAAAAAATGGAAAATTTTAAGAGAAATACAAAAAATGTTTTATTCAAAGTATCGTCCCTCGCTAGCTACACATTTTTGCCATCTCTCTGGCAATACATGAATACCGCGACGATAAAATGACGCGTCTTTGGACCGAAACCATTCATCCAACCAATTTTGCACTTCTTCGAAATTGGCTAAGTGTTTACCAGCCAAGCCATGCGCCATCGACCGGAACAAATGATAATCGGAAGGGACCAGGTCTGGCGAATGCGGTAGCAGATGTGGCCTTCGCGCCTGATGCACTAAGGCCGGTTAGGTTTCGGGTTCGTTCGTGGTTTTAGGGATTGGGATCCCGAGCTTCGCTAGTCCAGGCGAGATAGAAGTAGTCGTACAAAAGAAGGTGGTGTTTATTTGTTCCTGCTTATACTTGCGCTTACGTACTAGCGTGGAATGACGGACCCGGATTTATACGTAACTAACGAGACGCTCAGTTCTCGGTTCAATCTTCTATCTCTCCTTCTTTTTCGGCTCCAGTCTTATATATCCTGGTGCCTTTGGTATGACTGACACAATAACCTACTTTAGTGATCTCAGTCAGCAGAGTTGCAAGTTTATATATTACACGTACTTTATGGTGTCAGCACTCTAACCGAATTGTGTAAGGCGTACTTACTAACTAACTGCAGCGTAAGGCGGAATAATTAAGACGCGGTTACAACACTCTCCCCCTATTGGGAAAAGAAAACGGAGACACGACGTTTTCGCATTAAATAACTACAATAATTATACAGATAGGTACAATTACATGGGTTCCTGGTGACAGTTTTTTTTTTTACAATCGTGTCATGTTAATGCTAGATCCCCTTTTTTTCATGTCGATGGGTTACTGCGTTTGCGTTTTCTTAGTTGGTAATGACCCATATGGTGGAGATTGTTATTATTAAAATAATTATGCAGCTCATCGTAGGGAAAATGATGTAGCTGTGCATAAATAATGGGTTTTGTCTGTTTTCTAAATTTAGACTTATATCTTCTAATTTGGTATTTAATTTTAATAATTCGTCAGGATGTGGAATTTTCTTTAGATTTAATTGTGGTATTTTGTTCTTGTATTCCTCTAGTAGTGATTTGGTTCCTAAAAAGGTTAGATTGTAATCAGGTAAATATGCTGGAATTGTGTTTTTCTTTATCGTACCAGGAGCAGCTAGAGTTATGTCGCCAATTATGAACTTACATTCCTGGTGTGCTTTTATCAATCCTGATCTTATAAGTTTGGCTAATTTTTTTACTTTTGGACAAGATATAGAAATTGTTTTTTCGCGGGTGTCGAGTATAACCATGAATGTGAATATTTCAAAGGAATAATGATCGTACAATTAGTACTAATATATGTTGTGCTATGATTTTGTACGTATGGTCGTGATCGCGCGTATATTTGTATTTCGTACGGTGATTCGGAATTTATTTGATATACCGAATTATTTTGTTCACTTACATATGTGGTTTGGGATTGTGTACATTTATCTAGATCTTGTTCAGTTAATATCATATATATATGTTCGTCCTTGTCGATTGCTACCGTGAAGTAATTAATATCGGCTAAGGCGAAAATATTGCTATGGTCGAGTATAGGTATAGGGGTTACATGTAATATCAATGTCATAAGCGGGGTAGATGACTAGTGGAATCTGTAAAATAGTAAAAAGGTATCCGTTCTTATAATAAGCGCTTACAGTTATCAGTTTTTCTATTTCTAACCAATTTCCTATATCTATTGCAAATGGAAAATATGTCCCTTGTGGTAATTTAAGCGAGGTTTCCTTAAGTTTAGCTATTACATCGGCAACGGGTATTAAGTATAGGTGTAATACTCCATGTCTTAAATGCAGTAAATATTCTATCACGTTTTCTACGTCTCGCATTAAATCAGCAATAATCATATTTATGACGGCGAAATGTTCGTCTATTTCGTCTCGTACTAGTTCTTGACGCTGTTCTAATTGAATTTTGTGCATGTGGTTTACTAAAATTTCTTCGTTATGACTTAAGGTAGTCTCTAGATTTCCTAGGTGAGCTATAGTGGCGTTCAAGATTTCGATTTGGTGTTTTTGAGAATGTTGTAGAATCTGTTGGTTATTACTCAGTAAATGCATCTGTTCGGTAATGATTTTTTCGTCATTCGCATCCATTGTTCCAAATAATATTTTTGCTATGGATCCTATTCTGTCTATCATTCCACGTCGCAGATTAACCTGTAGTTTATATATTAGATCGATGCTTTTTAGTAAGTTCGTTACCCATTCGATGTCTTTTCCTATAACGATGTACAGATTGTAGCAAAGGGTTTTCACAGTATTTCCTATATTCGGCTTGCTGCATATTTTTCTTGTCTGGTTGGCGTATTCTTGAAGTCTGCTCACTCTAGTGTTCAGAGAGTGTACCTCCAACTTGATCACTAATTTCCATGTTGATGTGGTTTTGTACAAAAGCCCAATTTTTTCGAAGTAAATTCCGGGATTATGTTGAAATTCCTGTATCTCGTATGCTGAGTCGAATCTGGGTTCTGTAGCAGTTAGCTTCGTCGTCCCAAGGATTAATGCCCTATAGTTTGACAGAAAGAGGTGTTTCGGAATTTCCTTTTGCTCTCGTGTTTTATGTTAGTGATCAATGAAAAGTTTTAATCTATTCACATGGGTGCGTATTGTTTTTCGTCCCTTTTTTATCGTATAATTTACATCAGAATTTTTCTCAATTATCTCATACGGTCCTATACATAACGTATCTAGTTCTTTCGATCGTCCTCTCCGGACGGTTTCATCGTATAATAATACTTTATCACCAATTTTAAACGTGACTTCTTTAGTTTTTTTGTCGTAGTGTGCCTTGCTTTTCTGTTTTTCCAGTTTAAGGTGTTCCTTGGCTGTTTGGTTTGCAGTTCGCAATCTTTCTTTGACTTCCTGAGCGTAATCGTCAAGGGTGTAAAAGGGTTTGAGAGGTTGTAATATAGCGGATGGTAGGAGGACTTAATGTCCATATATTAATTCAAATGTAGTAAAATTCGTACTTGTATGTGGTGTAGTGTTATAGGTGAACATAGCATAAGGTATCCATTCGTCCCAGTCAGTTTGATCCGCGTTAATATAATGTCGCAGGTATTCAGCTAGTGTTCTATGAGATCGTTCTAGCGAGCCATTACTCTGGGGATAGTATGCACTTGTTTGAATCTTTTCGATTTTTAATAACTTGCAAACATTCTTGAATATATTGCTTAAAAAATGTGTTCCTTGGTCAATACTTGGTCAATACGGTTAATACTTTATCGGGTATTCCGTACTCGAGTATAATTTTGGTCGTGAATTCCTTAGCAATAGTAGATACTTCTTGATTCGGAATTGGGATTGCTTTACTGAATTTTGTTAGATTGTCTTGGAAAGTTAATAAATATCTATTTCCATTATTAGTTACCATTAAAGGTCCTATAATGTCTAGAGCGCATTTCTCAAATGTCTTATCAGGAGTATCGATGAGTACTAAAGGTGACTTGATGCGAGGCGCTAATTTATTCTTCTGGCAATAGATGCATTGGTTAATGTAATTTTTTATATCCGTTGTGATGTTTTCCCAGTTATGATTTAGTCGAAGCCTATTCAATTTGCGTTGTACGCCTTGATGTCCTCCTAAAGGGGCATCGTGGTATTTATATAATAATTGCCTTTTTTCTTCTTTACTATAGGTTTGTGCAGCACCAGGCTCTTCCTTTTCTTCGTTTTGGATAGTGTCTTCTTTACTTTCGGTACTTACTTTGAGGATAGGTGGGGCGACGTTTCTGCTTAGAGCATCAGCATTCAAATTTGTGTTATGTCCTGGAGGAGGAGCGCAACTTGGCGCTTGCTTTCGCAAGCTCCGACGTACTCGCAAGTCAGCGGTACAGGTCAAGGATCGGAGCGATCCCTTTATCTGACGCGGACGTACGCCGATGGTCCTTGATTTAGGTCAAGGAACTGAATCCTTTTACCTGGGATAGGACCGTGAGCGACGGTTGAGGGAAGGGAGAATTTTTGTTGAGAATAATTAGTCGGAAATCGTAATTGGATTGCAATTACAAATAATTTGTTTTATTGATGATTAAGCGGAAGTTTATGAAGAAATAAAATTTGTACGATTTTATTATGTATACATATGTGTTGTATAATTACATGGGTGTGGTGGTGTGGTTCTGGCGAGAATTCTTAATTAGTCCAAGGGATATTCAGATAAGGAAAGATCTTGTGTCGGGGTGGCTGGCGGTGAGGGAGAGGATCGTCGCGAGGACGCCTCTGAGGGAGAAGGAGAATAAATGGGGATGAGCCTACGAAGTAATGCCGCGTGGAAACCACGTATGCCCCCTCGTAACGGTAAGGTCGACGGGGAACGGTATAGGGGATGGACTTCTAAGGAACGAAGAGGTTGTCAGAGATCGGTTCTCAGTGGGACTCAAGGATGTAGGAGAGTAAGATATGGGAGGGGTTTCGGGAGGAGAATCTGGAAAGAACAATAAGCTCGGGACTTTTGGTTCGTTAGGACGGACAATATAATCCGGACGATCTTGTAATGTAAAATTTATAAAAACTATTTCTAAATCCTCGCGGTTTTCGTATTCTCCTGCAGTAGTCAGGTCCGTTTGCATTAGATAATTTTGAGCCACTGCAATTGTATTTTACGGTTAAGGAGGAATGACAAGGGGAATAGAAAAGGAGATGAAACAAAATGAAAAGAAAAGAGATCACTCAGATGAAAGAAAATATAAATGACTTACTGCTGGATTTTCTCTGATATTATTTGATTCTGGGAAACGTCTCTATGCACGATAACTCAGGTTCCGCACCAATGACAGGCTGCTAGTTCTGGCAGGATCTCTCACAAGGGCCCAAGATGTTGCACAAAATTAATAATTGAAAAATACTGGTGAGTCTACGCCACAACTTGGGTAGATGATTAGAAGGCCCTGAAGGGGTGCTGGAGAGAGGCTTCTGTCCTGGCTGGCGGATTGGCGAGAAGTGGTCGAGGCTTTCGACTTTTCTCAAAAAGTCAGCTCGGTTGAGAGAGTGGGGTTTTGGGGGAAATATTCCAGAAGATAAGAGATATGATGAGTGTGACAATAAAAAGGTTTCGAAAATCTTTGTAAATAAAAAAACGTGGCATCTATCTTAAAGGGTAAATATCGATATTTATAGGAAGGATGTCGTGATGCTGGTATCAGTGACTAAGTTCGTGGGAAACCAACTAGGGATTGGGTTAAGATTATTAGTATTTTCGGGGTATCAAAATTTCTGGAAATTGTTCGTGTGATAACTCGTGAGATAGGTCGTGTGGTAACACGCCTGAGCGCATTTGGACGTATAATCAGTAAAAATAAATTCGATTTCTCTTATTTCTATAAGAGTTTTAGGGTTCGCTGAGTCAGCATGATGTAACATTTGCTTTACCTGGCTTATGGATGATTTCGTAATTGTATTCTTCTAGTTTTAGCCTCCATCGTACTAATCTTGATCCAGGATCGGTAACATTGAATAGCCATGTCAAGGATTTGTGGTCAGTAACTATCTTAAATTTGGTCCCATATAAATAAGGTCGGAAATGTTTAACAGCCCACACGATTGCTAAAAGTTCCTTTTCGGTAGTATTATAGTTCTGTTCTGTCCGAGATAGTACTCGACTGGCGTATGAGATAGGACGATCTCGCCCTATTGGTCCTTGCGACAATATCGCTCCTATAGCATGATAGAAAGCATCGGTGGTGACAATAAATTCCTGGCTAAAATCAGAATATTTAAGGACGGGCGCTGTTATAAGCTTTTCTTTTAAAGTGTCAAAAACGTTTTGTTGCACTGTAGTCTATATAAACTTTTCACCTTTTCTCACTAGTTTCGTGAGAGGTTTTGCTATATTCGAGAAGTTTTCAATGAATTTACGGTAATATCCTGCTAACTCGATAAATGATTGAACATCTTTTATTCTCATAGGAGTAGGAAAATTACGCACGGCTTCCAATTTCGAAGGATCTGGCCCTTCATTGGTAATGATGTGCCTTAGATATATTACTTCCTTTCGGAGAAATTCTCATTTTTCGGGTTGTAGTTTGAGGTTGCAATCTCTTAAAGTTTGCATTACATCCTTGAGCCTCTGATTGTGCTCTTGTAAGCTGGCTCCGTATATAACTATATCATCTAAATATACTAAGCACCGAAGTCCTTGAATTCCATGTAAGACGGAATTCATTAGCCGCTGAAATGTAGCGGGTGCGTTTTTCAAGCCGAAGGGCATTCGAGTAAATTCATAATGCCCGTAAGGTGTGGAAAAAGCTGTCTTACCCTTGTCTTGCTCAGCTATGGGGATTTGATGATATCCCGATGCGAGGTCCAATGTCGTAAAATATTTGGAGTTGCCTAGTTGATCCAATATATCCGTTATATTAGGTAGAGGAAAGGAATCTCCAATAGTAAGGTCGTTCAGTTTTCGGAAGTCTACGACTACTCGCAATTTCTGTTCTGCGGTAGCGCCACTTTTCTTCGGTATTACTAATAAGGGTGCATTCCATTGACTGTTACTTGGACGTATAATGCTGTTATGCAGCATTTCTTTTATTTGTCGATTTACCTCTAATTTGTGTTTTTCAGGTAATCGGTAAGGTCGAACGTTAACAGGTGCAGTATCAATACGAGTAGTTATTTCATGTTTCACTCGGTCCGTGCAGGTCAGAGATTCTCCTTCTAAGTGGAAAATATCGCGAAATTCTTCACAGATATATTCTATAGTCCTTTGTTCTTCGGGGTTCAGATGTGTTAAACGTAGTAGTTTCTTTATTCTTTCCGCGCGCGGTTGTAATATCCCACGTGACTTATGTTGCTGACTTTCAGGATTCGTAATAACATCGGATGCTTCTATTTTTTCTATGGTTACGCACGGTGTCGGAATCTCCATTGCTTTTTCGATTAAGTTAATGACACTGATAGGACAGGTATTTTCATGTGGTTTTACTAAGCAGTTTCCAATAAATACGCCTGGTAATGCTTCTCGAGCCTGTACTATTCCTGTGATATTATGGCTAGTGTAAGCTTGTATAATTGTTTCACTCCGTGGTGGTAAAATAATCTTATTACACGGATATAGTGTAAAAATGGCATTACGAATGTGTAACTGCCTTATATTATAATCGTAGATGGCTCCGTATTTCTGCAATAAGTCTGCGCCTAGGATGCCATCATAATTGATAGGAAAGTTATCAGGGACTATGTGGATTGAATGTTTTATTTCTTGGTCGGGTAACAATATAGTAGCTATTGCTGCCAGAACGTTGGGAAAAGATTATAGAAAACGATGGAGAATATATCATTGATTGAATAAAGATTTTTGTTTGCCTAATCGCTGTGTGACTTTTACTCACAAACTCCGCACGAACTTTTGCACTCACCCAATATAATTACGCCTAAAGTATCCGTTTTATGCCCGATTACTTCCGAAACAGTGATTTTATTATCGTGAATTAAGGTTTTCCCTTTTAAATTTCATAATTTAAATAACGTAATAGCAGATCCGGTATCCACTAATAAATCTGTCAAGGATACATTTAGTTTCCTTTATTGGTATAGTAACTAAATTTAAACCGGTACAGATTTTCGTGGTCCCATCGGTATAGGACATTTGGTACTTATCCGCTGGGCGAGGAGGTTTAGTCATGGATACTTCTAATAAGCCTTCTTTGTTGTTATTATTATTTCTTATGTTACTTGTTTTCCACGTTCGTGGTGCGATATTAGCAGCTGTATGTTTTTTATAAGTGCGTTCATTATTTTGGAACCAACATTCCTCGTCGTTATGTCCCGACTTTCTGCAACGTTTGCAGTATTTTTGCATTATATTTATGCGAGGTGTGCTGCTCGGCTTAGGTAAGGAATATCGAGTCGGATTTCTGCTTACCCTGCAATCACGCTCATAATGACCGAGTTTGCCACATTTCGAACAATACGGAGTTCGGTCGCTGCGTATATCTTGATTCGGCTTATGTTTTATGAATGATCGGCTCGATCCTATTAATCGTTCTTCCGAACTGGCTCCGGCTATGGCTTCGTGCAACGTACGATAGTTTTGTGAGCGAACGAGTAACTTAATGTCGTTATTCAGACCAATCTGAAAGTTCTGCAGCGCCTGTTTTTGTACAGTTTCTAAGATGACACGTTTTTGTTCCGTAGTGTGTCTTTGTCCATTTATCATGGATTCGTAAAGCTGCATTGCAAGTTTGTCGGTACGTAATTCGTACCCTTGCGCACTTTCGCCTACTCGTTGCTTCAAGGAATTAAATTCAATTTGTAAATGTGTCGTACTTTTCCTGGTAGAATAGCATGTCTCTAATTCTTGTTTCAATTGCTCGAAATTTTGAATATCCCTAGTGTCGAAATCTATCATAGCCTTGCCTTTCAGTTTAGTACATAATATTGCTTCGAGTAACATAGGTTCTTCCTTGGGATTAATATTATTCATAACGTAAGAACTTGCATTTAGAAATTCTTGTAGTTGACTCTGCGAAGTACCGTCAAATTCGGGTATTATATCTCGTGCTTCCTTTAGTTGCATATAATTAGAAGTACGCGAGTGGCGGTTTCGTACATCGTTGGTTGTTCGTCCGTACGTCACGTTCATAGGACCGTGACTTATCCGGTGATTATAGTGACTTTCCGCGAGTGCATGGATTTGTTCATTCATGTGACACATTTGTTGCCGCATCTGAGTTATAATATCCAAGAGTATTTGTTCGCGTTGGATGTCGTAATCTCTATCCACGGTTGCTGCAGGAATTTGCTCATCTGCATTGTTTACTTACGACCGGAGTTGGTTTATTTCATCATTGATAGCTGACTCAGTTACATTAGTCGGAAGAGATGCCATATTGTATGATTCCGAGATATTAAGAGGATAAGCTACTAAGGCTTGACTATCTTCCCCGGATGCGCGCCTGTCTATCCGCGTATCTAGCCGGATAGGGAATAAGTTATCATCTAATTCGTTAAAGGGAAATTCGCGCTGCGTTACCACATGCTCGTAAGATTCGGAAGAATCGCTATCATCGTACCGTGATTCTAAAGTTCTACGAACATTATCAGCGATGTCGCGGGTCGTGGCCTCGATTACACGCAACGAATTCAAGCGAGTATTTAATGAGCAATCGCTGAAAGACCGGAACGGTGCTAGTCTAATATTTGGTAGTCGTCCCTCAGACATTCAAATTCGCAATAGGAGTCCTTAGCTGACTTACAATATTGCTCTTATATACATGTCTGCTTGGTGCTGTCTTCCCCTAGCGGTGCGTATCCGTCAACCCGTTGAGGTGAAGCAACTCGAGGTGTACGCTCCTTTTCAGACCTTGCTGGTTCCGTGATTGTCCCGGAGAATGCCGGTGATCTCTCGTGTACTGCCTGACGTGGTGTGGGAGCCTCGGCTGCAACTTATCGGGCTCCTGAGGTTCCTCTTCTTTTGCCAATCCTTACGGTATTGGTATGACCTGGATGGTGCCTGTATCTCCGCGATACTGACCAATATGCAGGTTGTTGAGTGATCCCACCGCTGCCATCAAATTTGTCGTGGCCTTCGCGCCTGATCCACTAAGGCCGGTTAGGTTTCGGGTTCGTTCGTGGTTTTAGAGATTGGGATCCCGAGCTTCGCTAGTCCAGGCGAGATAGAAGTAGTCGTACAAAAGAAGGTGGTGTTTATTTGTTCCTCCTTATACTTGCGCTTACGTACTAGCGTGGAATGACGGACCCGGATTTATACGTAACTAACGAGACGCTCAGTTCTCGGTTCAATCTTCTATCTTTCCTTCTTTTTCGGCTCCAGTCTTATATATCCTGGTGCCTTTGATATGACTGACACAATAACCTACTTTAGTGATCTCAGTCAGCAGAGTTGCAAGTTTATATATTACACGTACTTTATGGTGTCAGCACTCTAACCGAATTGTGTAAGGCATGCTTACTAACTAACTGCAGCGTAAGGTGGAATAATTAGGACGCGGTTACAACAGATCCCATTTCAGCGCTTTGATGGTATCCTGAACGATGGAAATGCGATGGCACGGTTCGTTATCATGCTGCAAAATCACTCGTTCGTGTCTCGTGTCCCATTCTGGCCGTTTTTCGAGCAATGCATGCGTCAATTCAAATTGATCAGTTGCTGTCGGTAGCGATGCCCATTGACAATTTCGCCCGGTTTCAGCAGCTTATAGTATGCAATTCCTTTCTGGTCCCACCAAACGCAGAGCATTGTCTTCTTTCCGAAGCGATTTGGCTGTGCCGTCGATGTTGATGCTTCGCCAGGTGAAAGCCACGATTTTCTGCGTTTGGGATTCTCGAAATATATCCACTTCTCATCGCCAGTAACAATTCGATATAGGAAATTCTTTCTTTCATGCCGCAAAAACAGAATTTCGGAAGTGGCTCTTCGATTTTCCATCTGTCTCTCAGTCAACTCATGCGATACCCATTTTCCTTCCTTTTGAATTTTTCTCATGGCATGTAAACGTTTGGAAATACCTTGGCGAGTCATGTTTAATACCTCCGCAATTTGATCTTGTGTTTGCATCTTCATCCGATAACGCTTGCTGACGGCGTCCTCAATTGTTTTTGGTCTTCCGGAGCGCTCCTTGTCCTCAGTATCGAAATCGCCACTTCCGAAGCGTTTAAACCAATCTTCACAGGTAGTTTTCGATGGTGCATGTTCGCCGTAGGCCTTCTCAATCAAACGACGTGCTTCAGCTGCACTTTTTTTCAAGTTAAAGCAGTGTTACGTCCTGGAGGAGGAACGCAACTTGACGCTTGCTTTCACAAGCTCCGACGTACTCGCAAGTCTGCTGTGCAGATCAAGAATCGGAGTGACCCCTTTATCTGGCGCGGACGTACGTCGGTGTCCTTTATTTAGGTCAAGGAACTGAATCATTTTACCTGGGATAGGACCGTGAGCGACAGTTGAGGGAAGGGAGAATTTTTTGTTGAGAATAATTAGTTGGAAAACATGATTGGCTTATAATTACAAATAATTTGTTTTATTGATGATTAAGCGGAAGTTCACAATGAAATAAAATTTGTAAGATTTTATAATGTGTACGTATACATATATGTATAAACAATCGCGGTTTGTGCAAAATTCCGTGTTCGTTATGTCCGACTGTGATCGAAAAGATTGGGCCACTGACACCCAATTTCACAATTAAGGAGGAATGCCAAGGGGAATAGAGAAAAAGAAGAAAAAGGCAAGGAAAAGAAAAGAGAGAGAAGAAAAGAAGAAAAATGAAAAGAAAGCGGTTACTCAGGTAAAAGAAAGTATAAATAACTTACTGCTGGATCTATGCTATACTTTGTCGGAAATGAAGAGTGTAATTGCTGCGTGTCTGTGAGGATGGACCCAAGTTTTGAAGAAAAGGAAGCTGGTTTCTGCTGGATTGGTCACGATGGTCCAAAAATGCACGAGATCGTTGCACAGAATAATTAACGACTGGAGAAACACTGATCTGTCTAAGCCACTAATAGGCTAGATTGTTAGGAGACCCTGAAGGGGTGCTGAAGAGAAGCTTCTGTCCTGGCTGCGGGTCGGTTGAGAAGTGAATTGGCCTTTTGGCTTTTCTCAAAACGTCAGCTCGGTTGAGAGAGTGGGGTTTTGGGGAATTGTTTCGGAAATCTAATTTTCATGCCCAAATATGGTCATAGGACTGTGCTTCGAATGTGTTTTAGATTGGGGGTTAAGAATACGTTGCAGTATCTTTAAAATAATTTTGTAGGAGATAGGATGCATATGGCAATAAGAGAATTTCGAGAGTCTTTTGTTTAAAAAAAAACATGGCAGCAATCTTAAGAAGGAAATATCGATATTTCTAAGAATCTGTCGCGATACTGTTATCGTTGACTAAGCGCGTGGGAAACAAGATCGGAGTTGGTTCAAGATTGTTAATATTTCCGGAGCATCGAAACTTCCAGAGATCGTGTCGGGTAACATGCCTGAGCGCATCCGGCCATATAATAAGAAATAATAAATTCAATTTTCCTTATTTATAAAAGAAGTCTAGAGTGCGCGGAGTCCGCAGGACGTAACAGCAGAAAAGCAAAGCTTCCCGCAAATGCTGTTTATTTGGCACAAAACTCGACATCTTCGTTGTTAGAAAAAATATTTTTGCGTTGCGATACGTGTTGGTGTTACGACTGGTTATTGTTAACAGATGTCCAAGCTATAAAAAAACACAACTTCAGACATGTATGTCGACTACATTAAAGTCACTAGATATATAAAGTACCGCAATCGTCCTCCATTTTGGGGCCAAGGCAAGCGCGGGCATTCAAATTATATATTCGTTATAAACATTACTGTGTATTATATATATAAAGCGATACATAGTTAAATAATATATGCCATTATTTCTCATGAATATTCAAATTTAAAAGTTCTGAGCTATTTTGTTGAAAGAGATAATGATTTATAATGACTTTCTAACTTGTAATATAGTGCATCTTTATAGCTAAGCCTTAAATAAAAATTCTAAATTCTGTGAAAGTAAAGTTTACTTGAAATTCATCGAAAAGAATAATTATCTATTTAGATCTCCAATACATAGTGTACAAAAAGTTTTATTTTGATCACTTATATCTCGTAAAGTATTGAAATCTTAATATTTTCGTTCGGGACTTTTGTACTTACATTTTCATAAGGATAAACATTATATACATAGTAGACGACAATTACTTAACATTCTGTAAATATGAATATAATTGTGCATGAGGAAAAAATCAATGATAATATTAAAATATATTTATTATTAATAATGTTTAACATTTGTAATAGCTACTTTCATTGCAACACTTCGACTACTCTTATTAACTAAAGTAATAGTACTGTTATCTTTTTTCAATGAAAAGTGAATTCTTGTTATCACACATTTTTTTATATGTTTATAAAATATATTATGACACTCCGGAATAGTTTTTGGACACAAGTGTAACAATTTGTCTATAAACTCAGTAACATTTAAATTATTTGAGACTAAATGCATTTCATTGGATCGACATAATAATTCGCACTTACATTGTATTATACAGTTTCATAGTTGGAAAAAGTAATATATTTTCTTTATATTGTCATAATTTAGTGAATGTACTTAGATTATTATTCGAATCATCTGCAGTATTTGCAAGTGCATTAAAACAATGATCGCAATGCGTACAAGTTTTTTTAATTTTTGATAATAAAGCACTTATTAAGTAATATAATGAGCTTTGCGTGTCATCGTTTAATCCAGATTCGTTTCCACTTAATGATCTAAATATTTCTTTACCCCATAAATCATTTTCCATATTCTTGAGATACTGTTCCTCAACAGACGTATGCTGAAAATCAACTTCTTTTATTTCTTTACAATATCGAATAAGATGGTCGGAGTCTTCAATGGAGTAATTGCCATGGTTAATGTGTGTATGAAATTGCAATAAATAAATCAGTCGTAATGCCTGTTTAAATTCACGCACATCGGGTTCCAGCTTTTTTGCTTCGGATGACTGAAAATAAATTTTCCAACGCATCCTACGTAAATTGTCCCAATAATAAATATTTAAAATTACCGATCTAAATATTCTGCTTGCAGATCCAAAACAAACTGCGTACAAAGAATTAATCCGGTTTGAAAAGGTTTCCATGTTCCATTCTGTGTATTTCCAACAGTGATTCCTCGAATAATTTTTATAAAATCTTTCAAGAACGTTATATTATCGTCGTATATGTTTCCATTATAATGGGATAGTGCAAGTTTTTGATAGCGACTCGACATAAGTGTAAACCACTTATGCATAGTAGTGAGAAACCAGGCAGTGGTACTATGTATATTTCTAATGTTACCTTTGTTTATATAATAAGATATAGCTGCAGTAACACTATTATTTAATATTCCTACACTTAAGGCCACATTCATTTTATCGAAATGGGATGAGTATATAGCATTTTGTTTTAGATGCGGACACAGTTTTAACGTATCGTTTTGATCAAAGTTATATACGTCGCGAATAGGAGTAATAGTTATTTCATTGTGCGGTAAATTGTATTGTTGAACTAATGTTGCATTTAAATAAAGTGTTTCCTGCTGTTAAAGAGCATGCAACATTTTTAAAGACGTGGACAGAATCTAGCATGATATATAATTTCTCTTTCTTATCACATGGATGTTGGATGTAATTATTAACTGTAGTCCACTTTCCACCTGTAATATTCAAAATCTTCCACCAACTTCTGTTTAGCGCACTCATGTCGGAGATTACTGCTTTAATGGTTAACCCAATAAAATGTGCTTTTTGAATAATTGTTTCAATCTCCTTAACCATTTCGTGTGGACAGAATGAATTTGCTATAAATTCATAAGCAATTGTTTGTTTCCATTTAGTGGAAATACCGCATAGCATGAACACAAGACTATGTGTAGCTTGCTTGTTCGAACTATCAATTTCACCAGATAGTTTCATTGTGGATCGACCAACAATTGACGCATTGGAATTATCGTAACCCTGGCAAACCTGGCTTTATAAACATTTCATCAACCAACAGTACTGCATGCCTCTCCTCCGGTTCAAATGTCTGTACCTGAAAATAAATAATGCTATAAACCAATATATATCTTACATTAAAGTTAGTTATGTATAGTAAATATATATACAGTAAAGACGTACATAATTACAAACTACAAACATTCATATCCACATTCAAGCCTATTAAAAATATTTGTACAACGTGAAAATTACACAAATGAACGAATGTTTTAGAATATTTATCATTTTATTAGATATCTTGTGAATTTGTTCACTTTTGTGATTTTCGCTTTGCTCAAAGATCTTTCATTGACTCCCAAATAAAATAAAAGTCCTAAAGATGTAAATATGTTCATAAAGTATCAAAAGAATGTAAAACATTCTTTTGAATGTTTCTACATCTTTTAGACTATTATTTTAACTGGGTACAATAATATATCATACTAACTTTCAAATTTAACATATTAAACACATCCTCTAAAATACCTGACTTAAATATAAAGCCTTGTATACGGTGTTGCAGTGTACGAATACTTGGATATCGTAGGTTTTGTCGGCACACTTTCTCATATCCCTTCTGCCCACAAGCTATATATAGTTTTAATGCTTTATTTAGTGTAACATCAGACCATTCAGCTCCTCTTTGTGTATTACATGTAAAGAAATAAAATTGGTCTTTATTAAATACTTTTTCCATATTTGTATTTCGTGTCTGCAAGTTCTGTTTTAAATGTCTACATTCCTACTACGAACTTTCTAATGCCTTCTGTAAAGATTGAATATTGTTTTCATAATCTTTACTATTACATGTAGTATTTCTCAATACTTCGAATTTTTTGTCATAAAAACTGTTTGATATCAGTGTTGCAGTTGTTACATCGGTGTCTATAATATTACAAACACTATCTTCCATATTTATTATAGAATTGTCATATTTACCTACAAATGTATTAATTTAAATATAGTATAGTATTATTTAGTTGTACAAGGTCAATTTCAATAATCGGAATAACTCATATTCGTATATTATTGTATCGTAACACTAATGTTACACTTACATCTTGCTTTATTTGTATTATTATTGGTACCTTCCTGATTAGATATCATGTCCTCAAAATGTTTCTCTAATAAGTTTGGCTTCGTACATGGACGAAGCAGCCGTTTTCCATCTTCTAGTTTTCTTTCGAATTGATCCGCACCAAAATGTAGCTATAAGAAATATATATAATTGTTATTATGAAATTTAATTTTTCACGTGTATGATTCATTAATGCTACCTCGCAAATTTTGACATTTTCTGGCAGAGATGTGTTTCTTCCAATCAATCTGATCCATTTTTCGCGTTGTACTTTATTTTTTTCGCCTGCTGATATGCGAAATAAGCGAAATAAGCGGATACCTTCCTAATTTCGGCTTTTGCATCCCTCGATGTAACAAGCTGGCATTCTTCTTAGTACTTACAGCAAGAAGTTGAATCTAACAAGGGACATTCGGCAACGCGGAAATTCAAAAAAATCTGAAACTCTGCATAATTGTAGAGCAGATATACCTAATAACAAAACAATTTTTCGTTGGTGCCCAAAAACGGTTTTAAGGGTGGAAACAACCCCTTGAACAAAGTTGATTTTTGTCTTTCTAAGCGAATATTATCGAAACTATTAAAGATATGAAAAAATGTTTTAGACAAAAGTTTTATGGTTTTAAAAGTACTTTATTATGCTATATTTAGATTTTTTAAAAATGTAAAATTGTGTATAAAATACCCCCCTCCTTCTCTTTTTTCAAATTGTTAAAATCAATTGTCCAACCAAAATAAAGCTTATTTTATGACAAATTCAACCATATATAATAACATCATGTTTGGAAAAGGCAATATTGAAAAAAAAATTAAACATGCTCTTATATGTATGCTACGCGTACCAAACTTAAGGATTCGCTACTTGACGATGGCATTTCTTTCTTCCTCAAATCTTCCTCATAATTGCAAACTGTAAAAGATAAGGAAGGAAGAAAATAGAAAATCTAAAAAAGCAATAAAGTTGATGTTAAGAAGTAAGTTGAAGAAGAACAGCATGATAAGGAGGACGCAGAGAGAGTGTATATAACCCTAATATAGATAATCTTTTAAATTCAATTGTAAAGAACAAATAAGGAAATGAATGATATGAAGAAAAAAGGAGAACACACACGGATTTAATAATGAAAAATATAATTTATAAATTTATTCAGTGTACATTTGTGTGTATGTGTTTTGCTTCATTCAGTATATAGGTTTTATTAATTAAGTAGTCGATATAGATATTCGAGTGAAAGATATCTTATATTTTGGTATGGATTATAATATATACAAATTTTACAGGAATTGAGGACAGTAAAATATTATTTATTCTATATAATTATTACAATAATGATATTGCTCAAAGAAATGTTCAAAACAAAAATATTGCTTGCACCATGCACCACGTATAAAAGCCATTTTACCACAAATGCTACATTTTGGTATACGTTTTTCTTCTTTAAAATAACAATAATCGATTGGATTATGAAATTTTTCAGGCCGTGTTGATAAATAACCACTTTTATACCAGCTATATCTAAATAAATTTCTTGGAGATCTTGGAGAAGACAGTTGATTGTGTGTTAAAGATTGCAATTTTATTATGTTATTACGTAAATGTAAATTTATGTCATAATTATTTATAATAACACTATCAGAAAAGCTTCGAACAAAATTTTTCCAGATTCTGAAACCAAAAACATCTAATGGCTGTATAAAAGCAGTTGTTTTTTTTGGTATTGTTAGAATATTTACATGTTTATCTTTTGGTATAAGTTCTTCCAATTGGTTCGGGCAATGTCCTGTCCATGAATCAAGCAGTAGTATACTTTTCTCTCCAGTGTTTGGTAGATACACTTCTTGGAACCAATTTTTGAAATGTTCAGTTGTCAATTTCCCTGATTTTGAAACCGCAATGTAAATATTCACTGGTCTAAAAAGAGTTTGTTCTACTTGTGGTCCAAAAACACCAGTAGATTCTTTTAATACTATATACAAAGACGAAAGGAGATGTCCATCTGCAGATATAATAGGCATAATGGTGTAGCTATGAGTCATAGCAGATAAAGATTGGATAGTAGCTCCAATTGTCTTCACTCCTACATTAGCTAATGTTCTTCCTGCATGTATTTCTAAATTAAAGCCACTTTCGTCCGCATTATAAGTTGATTCAGCACCGATTACATTAATATGTGGCTTTACTGTATTTACAAATTCCTCAGCGTTTTGACGTATAGTTAGATCAGTTAAATGAGAAGACCGCGTTTTAAATGCAGTTATTTTACGTGATGTAATACGATGTGCCTTTTTAAAATTCCATATCCACCAATTTCCTGCTTTAAATGAAGAAAAATCCACTTGTTCCTTTGCTTCTAGTGCCCATTTTCGCAGATTTATATCATGAATAATAAGTCCTCTATTAACAGCTTCTTGGAATTTTATAAGAACATATTCAGCAATAACTACAAGTTTGTCTGTATTTGAACCCCCACGCATTACATGTTCTTGCCATCTGTGCAATTGTTGAATAGATTTTACCTAGAAGAAAACAAATCTCAATATTAAACAATTCGAATTCAAAAATAAAAGAAGTTATATACGAATTAAATGTTCACGAAACATCAAATTGTAAAACTTAAAATAAAAAACAACGCGACTCTAACTATATAATTTACAGCTTTGGTCATAAGTATAAAGCATCTCTAACTCATTGTATTTTCCTAGAAATCAATGCATATATTCATAGTAAATATATAATCTCTTTACAATAAATATTATATTAATATTTTATAATATAATGTGTATATTATATTTATGTATATTATATTTATATTATAATTTATATTATATTAATATTATATTATATTACAATAAATATTGTAAAATAAATATTATTTTCCACATATTCTTATATTATATTTTTTATTATATTATTTTTCCATATACTCGTATACTATATTATGTTCTCCATATATTCATATAGTATGTTTTTGTTACACAATTTAAATAAATTTTTTGGGATGCTTTATACTTATAGTCAAAGCTGTATGTACAATGACCGACAATGATGCGTTCCGCGAGAGGGAAAATAGAGTTCTCTCTGTCGCGGAACGAATCACTGCCGGTCACTGTACACCGTAAAAGCCTCAAGTATTTTATTATATATTATTCTTCTTATTTTTTAATTAAACTTTACTTTTCTAAAACGATGTTGTACAGAAGTAAGAGATAAATGTCCTTTCTTTCCACTCTTCCAAAATTCGATTGCCTTTTTCTTATAATTTAAGTTTACATTTCCACCTTCATCATCCACAGTGCAAACTTCATTTCCATAATTATCTTCTTCAGCATCAATATCGTACAAATCACAATCTACAAATTGTACGTCATGCGGTTCTGATGGATCGTCAAAATTAAGTCCCCACTCATGTTCGATAGTAATATCGTGATGTATAGCACTCTTTATTAAATCAGTAATTGTATCATGGAGTTCCACCTCTTGATGATTAACAGGAGTTATTGCAATATTTGTGAAATGAAATGTCGCAATTAACAAATTAATAACATTAGCTGGATTTATTACTGACATTATGATACAAATCTTAAGGATATTTTAATTAAACATTTCTCACAGCAATAATAATATACGTATTGCTTCAGTAACTGCTTCAATAACACTGAAATGTATTCCAAAATGGACAGCTTTTATATGCAAATGAATGAAGATAACATATGTCAATATAATGAACCTTGATTGCACTGTACTTGATAAAGAGTGCTATTTTGGTCGCACAGTCATAAAACTTGTGATAAGTGTTTTGCATGTTGCCATGATGTACACACACGTGCGCACGTACAAAAACACACATACACACACACACATATTTATTTATATTTACGCGTGTCGTTTAAATTAATGAAAAAGGTAGCCGTAATGTTGGCAAAATAAACGTCTATTACGTGAAATTTTATAATTTATAACATTTTTAAATATTAGTGACTGTATCCTTATCATGCTATTTTTCTCCTACTTACTTCTTAACATCAACTTTATTGCTTTTTTAGATTTTCTATTTTCTTCCTTCCTTATCTTTTACAGTTTGCAATTATGAGGAAGATTTGAAGAAGAAAGAAATGCCATCGTCAAGTAGCGAATCCTTAAGTTTGGTACGCGTAGCATACATATAAGAGCATGTTTAATTTTTTTTCAATATTGCCTTTTCCAAACATGATGTTATTATATATGGTTGAATTTGTCATAAAATAAGCTTTATTTTGGTTGGACAATTGATTTTAACAATTTGAAAAAAGAGAAGGAGGGGAGTATTTTATACACAATTTTACATTTTTAAAAAATCTAAATATAGCATAATAAAGTACTTTTAAAACCATAAAACTTTTGTCTAAAACATTTTTTCATATCTTTAATAGTTTCGATAATATTCGCTTAGAAAGACAAAAATCAACTTTGTTCAAGGGGTTGTTTCCACCCTTAAAACCGTTTTTGGGCACCAACGAAAAATTGTTTTGTTATTAGGTATATCTGCTCTACAATTATGTAGAGTTTCAGATTTTTTTGAATTTCCGCGTTGCCGAATGTCCCTTGTAAGATAAGCGCAACGGTGACAACAATAGGTTAGGAACACTGCACTTTGTGTAAATATATTACACTAACTTTGCACTATCTACACTATTCCACGCCATTTTGGGGCCAAATGCTTATACCAGAGAGAAGAATGAGAGTGGCCACCGGCCATATTTCGGGGGATACGGCTAGGCGCATTTTAGATACGCTATCTGACCAAAATGCGCCTAAACTACGTCCGCTAAGCGCACTTTCGCGGTGATAAAAGTAAAATGCGCCTAGGTTCGTGTCCGTATTACTTTCATGCAATGGATAGTAGATTAGAAAAAGACAGACGACAGACAATCGTTCCGTCTTTGTCTCACTACTGAGCGGCGCGCGGCAGTAAACACGAGGCGATCTTATCGCTAAGCGAACATCTCTCCGCTTTTCTTTCATCTTTCACGCTACAGAAACATCAAAAGACACGGTAGCGTCTCGTGTCAAGGGAACGTGCGAAGCGAGGAATTATTTTTCACGCACGCGAGGTAGCACATGGGAGACTAGACGAGCGTCGACATATTATCTGTTTCTTTCCCGCTCGTCTAGCTTATTGACTGCGTGAGCCGCGAGATTTTTCTCGCTACTCCTATACCTCGCTCTTTCTCTCTCTCGCTCGTTCTTTCTCTCTCTCGCGCACTTGCTCGCTCTTCCTCTCTTCTCGTGTTCTTACGGCTTGATTAAATATATTAATTACATGACAATATATATATAAATAAATGACACATATATAGTGTATATGTATATAAAGAATATTTAGTATTAATGCACAAATAAAGAAGAGAGAATTATAATGAGAGACGAAAAGTTAATAGAAATCCACTCTTAGCCAATATATACATCTTTTAAAAATGATTTGTTATTAAAGTATATGACAGAATAATTTATTTATGCTAATAAATTTAAATTAAAAATTAAATGAAATGTTATTTGTTTTGTAAAAGATATTCATTGTTACATTTTTCTTCTCGTAGCAAAAATAAATTTAGTCTAGTAAAAAAAGAAATTAGTTTTATATCATATTTCAATTACGACTTTATTATTTAATTTTACGAATAGATAACGTGCATATTGTTGCTCAACGGAAACCGCGAGAAAATGGTGATCTCCGTCAAGAAATAAATGTAAACTTTTTAATAATATAATAATTTTTTACGTAAGTGTTTGTTTTTATAGTATAACCTGTTGAATTTTATTAATTATTAATTCAGCATGTTATAGTATAAAAATATATTTTATATAAAAATTAATGTAATATTAATTGTTTGCATTTGCAAGAAATATGGATAGAACAGGATAGGTTGCAATGATACATAGGAAGAAAAAAGATAGATGATAAATAGATAGATAGATAGATAGAGATAGATATAGATGGATAAATAGATAGACAGATAGATAGATAGATAGATAGATAGATATAGAGATAGATAGATAGATAGTTAGATAGTATAGAAAAAAAGATAAATAGAAATATAATTATCATTATTATTATTATTAATGTTTTCAGTTTCAAGAGAACATTCGCTTAAACGTAAGTCTTACTTAGGTCCAGTTACGAGTGTTAACACTCGTAAAGTCAGCCGAATTTTAAACATCTCGTAGAAACAAGTGCTTCAACTCATCAATATAAATGTAGAGGAAAGTAACCGAAACAGCCAAAAACCTCCTACAGAAAGGAAGAGATTTGAGCAGAAATTCATATTCAGTAGCTTCGAGACATTAAGTCAATTAGACATTCCATGTTAATGTAAGTTGCATATTAAATAATAATCATTCATTGTTAATCTCTTCTCTGCTTCGCATTTATTTTCGAGCTTTTTGCATTATGTTTCAAATCAGCATGTTAATCTTTGACTTGTGAAAGGAATTGTTCAATTAACAATTGAAACTTAGAGAATGTAATGAAAGGCCATATATCATTGATAATTGATATGAGCAATTTCAATCGGTTCAATCGAAGAGCGTTCCATTGTGTAGGTTACAATTGGTTATATAGATAATATTTATAATCGTAACATCGTGAAAGATGCCGATGATTGAAAAACGCTAAGATTTAGTTTCATAATTTATTTTAACCGGAGTTTAAGACTTATTGAGACAAACTTGCATAGTCGTATTGTTCATATGCATAACTGAAGTAGAACAAATAATTATATAAAAGTGAAGATGATGTCAAAATTAAGTTAAAATAATTTTGACGTTATCTTGACCTTTGATGATTATTTGTTCTAGAGAAGGAAACAGATTAATTAAATGTAAAATATGTCTAATATAAAAGGCACGCTTGTACGGATTATGATTGGTTGATTTCCTTGTGCATATCAATGATGCGATTATGTAATTTTGTTGAGATAGGCTTTTAAAGAGTTGTCTTATTGAACCCGACAAAAAATACGTATATTTCGTTAATTTTTTTTGCGGAAGCGAAAAAGATCACATGATTAAAAGATTACGGGTTTTGAGAGTTTGCTTAATGATGTTTGAAGAATATATATACATTTTTCTACAAGTATGTAAGGTTAAAATATATAAAATATTGCAGTAAAAGCAAAGAGGTTGCAAATAGACGATTCCAAGGAATTTCTAAATGTGTGTGATTTAATTTTACACAATTATTTAAAGTAGCTTTTTATTTTCTATAAGTATAGCTATCGTCTGAACTACAATCGGAACACAAATAATAAAATGGTAGCATTTAGAACAAAAATCGTCTATTTCTGGCCTCTCGGTAAAGTTTAATAAAAATATTAATTATTAATGAATTTGGTTAATTGTAGTTAAAACGGTAAAGAGAAGTCTATTTTATAATGCTGCCAAGTTGCAAGTCGATTGGTCAAATAGTTATTGAGATATCGTGCGCACCGTGGAACCTCCTTGCTTTCACTGCAATATTTTTCATATTTTTAATCTTATATGTAGAAATTTATATACATTCTTTACAAACATCACATTAAACAAACCTCAAAACAAAAATCCTGTAATCTTAAAGAAACAGGATATTAATCTAAAAAATAGAAAACGATCAGAAATAACCGCTCGTACTTCTAATATTAACGAATTATATTCCGGTTAAAATAATATAAATCGTATAATATATTCCGGTTAATATAATATAAGTCGTATAATATATTCCGGTTAATATAATATAAGTCGTGAAACTGGACCTAAGTAAGACTTACGTTTAAGCGA
>NW_020230649.1:1145000-1146966 GCF_003227715.2 Harpegnathos saltator | reverse complement strand
CGAGTTAGCCAAAGAGGAGGAGGAGGAGGAGGAAGAGGAGGGGGAGGAGGAGGAGGAGGAGGAGGAGGAGGAGAAGGAGAAGGAGGAGGAGGAGGAGGAGGAGGAGAAGGAGGAGGAGGAGAAGGAGGAGGAGGAGAAGGAGGAGGAGGAGGAGAAGGAGGAGGAGAAGTAAGAGGAGGTGGAATTCGAGTTCACGAACCGACGTTCAGTCTCTCTCGGGTGCACCGGAAGTGGCGAAGCGGGAACTGCACAACATACACTCGCGTCGTGCTTCTCGCTCTTTCTCTCTCTCTTTCTCTCTCTCTCTCTCTCGCTCTCGCTCTCGCTCTTTCTCTCTCTCTCCCTCTCTCTCTCTTTCTCTCTCTTTCTCTCTCTTTCTCTCTCTCTCTCTCTCTCTCTTTCTCTCTCTTTCTCTCTTCTCTCGTTCGTTCTCTCAGTCGCTGTTCCGTCGGTCTCGCGCGCGCGCGCGCGCGCGCACTCACGCCGTCCGTGCCACTGCACACATACACTGCACACATATAAATAATTGCCTCGCTCGAGTGCGCGACGGTTGTTACTCGGGGGCGAGAGAGGGTGTAGAAGTGAAACGGAAGTGCCGAAAGTGTGGATACCTCGGACAACAACCCGCCGCCCCCGGCGCTGCCACCGCGGCGGCCGCTCCGTGCGTGCAACGACGCCGCCGCCGCCGCCGTCGTCGTCTTGAGGTGCGACGACGCGCCGCGACGTCCGGCGTCGACGGCGACGACGGTTAATACGGCAGCGACGGCGGCTACGGCTACGACGACGACGACGACGGCGCCGCCGACGCCGACGCCGACGACGACGACGACGACGACGCCGACGCCGACGGCGATCAGCAGGACGACGACAGGCAGGAGCACGACGACGTCACTGACAGCGGCCACGTTACCCACGTCCCACGGCTCAACGACCTCGTCCGCAGCTCAAGTGTCGCCGCAGCCGCCGCTCTTGACGCCGCCCCAGTATCCTGCGCCCCCACGGCCCCCTAGTCGTACCGGTAAGTGCTACAATTCCTCGTTTATACTCGACGATACCGCGTGCCAGTCAGCTCGACGTCGTCGGCGATGTCCCCGGAAATAAGCCGCGGCCAGTCCGGACGGTGCGAGTGCGCGAATTTGTATCTTCTCGCTCTCTCAGGAGCGGGCGACGTCAGGATCGAGTGTCCCACCGGTACTTCCTCGAATGCTTCTTCGGGACAGCTCGAACGCTGGGATTCTCGCCGACGAGCGTTATCGTATGCGACCGACGGCGACCTTGTCGTCGAGTCGCGTGCGCGATCGCGGATAGAAAAAAGTAGCGAAATTGTCAGGAACCGGATGTGTTACCGTGTTTGACGTTGGGAGAGCAAGTTCTACGGGCGAGAGAGAAAGAGAACGAGCAGCCGTTGAATTCACGTGTCGGAGAGTTCGGTCCGTACGTGCGCGACCTTGCGATAAAAGGAACGACGATCGATAATAATGGACTCAATGAAGTATCACACCGATAATCACACTTGCGCGCATAGTGGTATCGTTCGTCGTCGCTCCGGATTCTCTCTCTCTCTCTCTCTCTCTCTCTCTCTCTCACTCCCTCCTTCCCTCCCCTCCCCTCCCCTTCCCTCTCTCTCTCTCTCTCTCTCGCTCTTTCGCCAATTCCGACGATGAGTTTCCATATCGGCCGTGGCACAGATAATTCTCTTTCTCTCTCTCTCTCTCTCTCTCTCTCTCTCTCTCTCTCTCTCTCTCTCTCTCGCTCGCTCGCTCGCGCGCGCGCGCTCTTTCCGTTTCTTTTTTCGTCGCCCTCCTCCTCCCCGCGGATGCGTATGTCGACGCGATAGCGACGGTACATGCACGGCGATTTGAAAGAGCGCAGATATTATAAAAGCCTCGCGCGTCCGTCTGTCCGAGGTGGCAGCCGAAAACGAGCACGTTGATCGGAATAAATATCGTAATCGAGCGGCGTTATC
>NW_020230649.1:1125000-1140000 GCF_003227715.2 Harpegnathos saltator | reverse complement strand
CATCGACGACCGCCCGATTTCGCTCCCGGACGTTAGAGGAGGCGGAGGAGGATCGAGTGTTTTCGCCGCCGATCTGTGCTGCTCCTCCTTTTTCCATCGGCGATTAACGCTCTCGGAAGCGGGAGAGACAATTTCCTGTTTCTCTTTGTTCTCCGCGGCGCCGCGTGTGTTACGAGCGCACGTCTCAGATAAAAAGGTGATTAATAGGAATCGCAAATATGTGCGGTATCGCGCGTGATTATGCGCGCGGCGGTGACCGTTGCCCTCGTTTATTCACCGCTTTGTCACAGATAGGAAGGCTTCCTCGCGCTACCGGAAGGCAGCCGCTCCATTCACCAGACATTTGCACTTTAGCCGTCACGCTAATCTCAATGTTACGTGGCCGCGATATTACCTGTCGTTTTCTCGTGTCCACTCCATCGTCAGGCGCACCACGACGATTCTCGCGCAGCGTCTCGAGAGCTCGGCCGAGGGAACTTGAAGAAGAGATAACAGGTGACGTGACGTGAAGAATTTAACTAGAAACAAATATCGCGCGACTCCGCCAAGGAATTGGTGCGCGGCGAGAGAGAAAGCCATGACTTTAGAACATTTCATTATTATCATTATTATCATTATTATTATTAAGATATTGCTACACACATCGCGACTGGTCTCGCGCTCGGCTTTATTATCGATAACGCGATCGCCGGCTAATTCGATCGCGCTGCAACATGATTAATCTATCCAACTGAAGCACACGCGACCTCCTGGCAGTGTGTATGTGTGTGTGTGTGTGTGCGCGCGCGCGCGCGCGCGAGACGTGCCGCGTAGAAGGCTCTCTCGCGCGCGCACAGCGTTCAACTCTCGCACAGCCGCGGCTGCGGCCGTGGTCGCGGCGGCGCGTATCGATACCTGGGTAGATCGTGTTAATCGCACGCCAGGTAATCCTACACGTCGCGGACGTACTCTCGATATCCTAAGGCTAAGCCCATTCGAGTTCTCTCTCTCTCTCTCTCTCTCTCTCTCTCCCCCTCTCGTCTCTCTCGACTCCAGTAGCAGATCGAACTCGCGCTTGAATCTCGCTGTATAATCGTCCTTTCTCTCTTTCTTTCTTTCCTTGTCGTTCCTGTCTCGTTCATTCCTCTCGCTCAAGTAACACGAGAATACCACCGCCACGCTATCTTCATGTTTGCCAACTCCGTTATCTCACGTTCCTCCATTTCGATCTCCTCTCTCCCCCCTCCCTCCCTCTCCCTCTCTCTCTCTCTCTCTCTCTCTCTCTCTCTCTCTCTCTCTCTCTCTCTCTCTCCGTGTATGTGTGCGCGCCCTCTCTCCTTCCTCTCTGTGTCTCTTTTCTTTCTCGTTCTTTTTTCTCCCTCTCTCTCTCTCTCTCTTTCTCTGTCACTCTTTCGATCTACCTACGACATCCCGTCCTACTCGTCCACGTACGTCCTGTCGACTTGTTTCTTCCTTTCGTCTACTTTTGCGCGAGCAGCAGCGAGTGTAATCTACGAGCGAGTCGTCGTTATGCGTTGTCGCGTCACATCCTGTCTCTCCGCCGCTCGTTCCCTCCCTCCCTCCCTCTGTCTCTCTCTCCCTCTCCCCCTCTCTCCGCCGATCGACCGTCCTTCCCTCCCTCTCACCCCTCCCTCCGCCCCGCCGGACCAGCGCCTTTCATTCATTTACCGTGCGGCTCGAGTGTCTCCGTTTCTAGCGCTCCTCTTCGTCGACCTGTTGGCGTTACACGTGCGATCGATCGGCCTCCGTTTCCTCCCCCCCCCCCCCCCGCCCGCAGTTAACACATTGACTGCCGAATACGAGTTGTCTCGTAGACGACACGCAAAAGGAATTCTCTCTTCCATACGCCAACTACTAGAGTCAGTGCGCGCGTAGGATTCTCTCTTCTTCTTTTTCTGCCGAGTTTTGCCGAATAAAATGAGTATGATTAATCGACGTATTATCATAATTTCCGCGGGCTCTCGTAAGCCCCGTCGGCCGAGGATGTCATCGTGGCAGTCCACCTGTGTGTGAAGTTGCACACACGTGGTGCGGTGCCTTTCCCTTTCCTTTCTCGCGCTCGTCACGGAGACGGCAAAGCGTGTTGTTGAAGTCATGTCGCCGCACTTGTTATCAGTCGGGTGTGCGTGAGCCCGCGCCTCTAACGATAAATAATAGACTCGCGATGATGAGCGAGTTCGATTCTGCGAATTTCGCCACGGCCGCTCTCGTCTTCTCTTGTTCGTTATCGTTTGTCCGAGTACAGATCGATATCTCTCGCCAAATTGTTCGGGAATCAACGGTGCTCATTCGCAGTGGAACTCTCTCCTCTCTTTCTCTCTCTCTCTCTCTCTCTCTCTCTCTCTCACTCTCTCCCCCCCCTTCTTCCTACTGATAATTGTACTACCGTTCGGTGAAGCGTCGTCTGGGACACACAGTATATCTTAAACAGATATGCTTCCTTTTTTCTCCGTCTATCTCGTATTTCCTCTCGCCTTCGGCCGATTACTCCGTGAGCGAGAAAGCTACGATATAGAGACGAATACATATATATATATATATAGAGAGAGAGAGAGAGAGAGTGAGAGAGAGAGAGGAGAGAAGAGGGGAGTAGACGAGTTGAGACAGTTTTATCGAGATATCGCGAGGGCACGATATCGAACGGAAATCGGTATCGTGCGACGCGACGAAAATCGCAGCGACGAGACCACTTCGGCGGCGACGAGTCTCACGACGTGTTGTCTTCCTTCCGTAGCGCTCGCTATTAATCGTGATTAATTGGAGTCAATACGGTGGCGGGCTCGGCGGATCGATGCGACGTTGATAACCGCGCCGATTACGCAACCGCGTATCGATAACGCGCGCCGAGCCGGGTTTCGCCTTCCGCGTCCGCTCGAATATAATCCCCAGCCGATGACACGCTAATATTTCTCTCCGTCGGCCGCGAGTAACAGTTTCGAGTAACTGCGAAATATTCGCGAAATTTCTCGCACGTCGACTGCCGAGTTAGTCTCGGAGACACACCTTGCCTTTAATTCGACCGAATCGCGTCATCGTTTGCGAGCTTCTCCGCCGAGTAATAAATGCGATCGACGATGACGCGTTGAGGTAACGCACTGATTTTCAAATGTTTCCAACGCCGCTGCAGCGTGTGATCGACGCGTGTGATTAACAGCGAGGGAATCTTTAAATTTATAATATTTATACATGCCTAGTTCGTGTGAAAATAATCCAAGTTCCATGTATCAGTCGTTGTCACTTGAGAGCCGCCTCGTGCGAGATATTTGTTCATTCAGACATAGATCGGAGATCTCAGTGCGGATCGTGTGACGGATTATCTGACGTTATCTTTGTAATCGTATGACGTGTCCGACGTGTCCGACGTGTTACACCTGTATTTTCGTAACTGGAAGCTCACGTGTTAACTCTGATTTGAAATTTCACCTGAACCAAGCTTCATGTAACGATTATTAATACCACGCAATATCAATAGCGTATACGAGGCGTTGTGCAGCTGTCAAGGAACAAATTACGTATTCGCGTCGGGAATAAATTACAGAGGATTACGCTCCGATCGCGGCACAGCACAGTCGCCGATTTATACTCGCGCCGAGTTCGGTTCTTTCTCTCTCTCTCTCTCTCTCTCTCTCTCTCTCTCTCTCTCTCTCTCGCTCGCTCGCTCGAGCTCTCATGCTCGAGAATATTTCCGCGATACAGAAGCGGGCAAAGTTTTCGCCGTGTCAGATGTGGCAACGTTACACGCGCGCGAAGATAGCATTTGTATCGGATATAAAGATACGCGGCTAAACGGTCGAGGCGAGTAAACGAGATAAACTTACTTCCGGTGCACGCGGCGAAAAACAAACGCCGCGCCGTCGCCGTCGTCGCCGCAGCCGCAGCCGCTACCGCAGTTACGCACATCGTCACTCGCGCAAGGGAAGAGGAAAATTCGCTCCTCCGTGGAATTCGAGTAAGAAGGAACGAAATCGGAAACTCGCGTCTTTAATCAGAGCGACGCGTCCGATTAGGAATTAGAGAACTACGTAGAAATTAAGTTCATAAAAAATTTAGCAGACGGAAGGGAAAAAAGCTCGCCGTTTTCAAGCTCTTTTACCGCATGAATCGCGTAACCCCTCGTAGCGTAGAAAATAGCATAGTTTTTTTTTTTTTTTCTTTCACATGTAAATTCTTGACAATGTTCCCGCGTGCGAATGGAGACGAGATGGATCTTTCGGTGTAAATTTTTTCAACTCGACTCTTCCGGTCTCCTCGCTTTTCTGCTAATTCCGCAAGTGGTAAAAGCTTTACCGCGAAATCCCTTTCCGTGCACCCCACACACACGTTCCGCCGTCGACGCGCAAAATGGGGTGTGTTTGCGAGCCGCGGGACTCACGTGGAACTGGAATAGCGTGCGTCACGAATTAGGCGTGGCCTTGACAATTACGCTCCTCCGCTTTTATCCCGGCGACTCATCCCTCGGGCTCTCCCGACTCGCAGACGATTGCACCACACCCTTCCCGCCCCTCCCATCTGGGACATTGTTCTAATTAACGGAGCTCGCGGGAGATGGGGCTTCGTCGAATTTTTATCGCGCGTACTTTTTTACCACGTCGCTGCCTCGCGCCTTCGGAGTAACGCAGCTACGTTATTCTCGCGCTTTACTGCGAGGATGCATTCCTCGCGCCTCCGAGTGGGTGGAGCTCCATCGTCTTGACCCCGCGGGATTAGTTAAGTGTCAAGTTGAGTGCGAGGGTTAAGAGCGAGAGTCGTTTCTCTCTCTCTCTCTCTCTCTCTCTCTCTCTGCCGTCCTCCTCATTCTCAGTTCGTTCCGTCGTGTCTCCTGTTCGTCGCATTCGCTCCTCTTTACATACGCGACTCTCTCCCCCTCTCCCTCCCCCTTTCTCTCTCTCTCTCTCTCTCTCTCTCTCTCTCTCTCTCTCTCGTTACCTCTCTCCACTTGTCCCCTCTCGCCTCGCGCTGTTCTTTGACTTTTCCTCGGTCGTCCTTGGGGGAGGGGGAAAGGGAACGTTGACCCTTCGCTCCTCTGGTTCCTCTCGACGCGATCGCCCGAAGTTTCATTCAGAATGCGACGTCGAGAGAGCGAGGCCCCTCGTCGATATACATATAGCATCCAGGAATGATGCGGCGAAAGTACGGGAGTGTACACGTTGGCTCGTTGGCTTATACGGGGTGTCGCGGAATCAGCGAGGACGCTCGGGCGAATCGAAGTCGCGTGAAATTGTCGTGAGGCGCGAGGCAAAACTCCGTTGAAAACTGTCTTCTCTGTGTTGAATTGTCCTCTTAAAGAGGACTGACTCTAATCACTGAATATCCGATTATTTCAATATATTCTCAGGACACTTGTTTGTGATTTTCTCGCTGAAATTCATGACAATAGGACGTCTTCGGAAGTTCACCCAGGCGGAGATGACTTTTATTTCCGTTGTTAATTATTTTTTATCGTCTTCGGTATTATCTCTTTTGAAATGATCAGTTCTTTCGAAGACTTGATATTGTAAAGTTTACAATATGTTATGAAATTCTTCAATTATCTGATAAAAGTAAAGACATGACGAGTCCCGGATTCGTGACAAAGTATTACGTGATGAAAGAAAGATAATTTTTTATTGACGAAATATTGACGATGTTGGCAGGAAAACGTAGGCCTCATTGACGCTCCTCTTTTCGGCTCGGCAAACCGTTGGAGGTTAAAGGACCTCGCGAATGTAGGCGAGAACGAGAGAGAACTTCGTCCGTTCGCTCGATGGCGAGCGAATCGCGTCTCGTTTCGAACGAAATTTACTCGAGCCGGCAAAAGTTCGAGTTGCTAGCCGCGCGACATCCCGATACCAGTCTATAAAGATACCGGTCTATAAAGACGGATAAACAATTATCTCATTTCCGTTGATTTTTCTTCGTTCACGATAGACCGCGATATCGCGCGGCTCGGACTCACGCGGCGGAGCTTATGAACGCTTTTGGAACGGAGGCGCGTCGCCGGCCGGCAGTATCGATCAATGATCGAGCGTCGCCGATGTGGAAATTGATTGATTAGCGCTTGACCGAAGGCCGACGGGAATAGCGCGAGCGACTTGAATTAAACGGACGCTTAATGAAGCTCATTCGAATGGGAGTCGCCGGCTTTAAATAGGACGGACGCGGCGTGAGCGAGCGAGCGAATTTGAAGAGCACGGAGCGTGTCATTGGACGTGGAGGCGCGAGAATGCGAGAATCTTTGCGCGGCCTGACTCGCCTTACTTGAAGTAGACGCGAGTCCGAGATAAATCGGGACTCGCGCACGGATCAATGAGAGATAATCGCGCGCGCGCGCGTTTGTCGCTCCGGTTTTATAATCCTAATTCGAGGTCGGGCAGCTGCTTCAATATTTTGCAGTTGCGGAATCTTGTTTTTATCGGCACGCCAACTGCGTCGGACCAAGTGCACGCAACTTGCGTGCGGTGATCTCTCGAGGCGTCACGTGTATTGTGTCGTGTCATCCCGACGAGATGCCGACCGTTAACCCTTAAATAGTAGAATGGCTGAAAATTCACCCGATGATATTTATTTAACTTCATTTACTTAATATTTTTTTAACTGTTACCGCTAGACAGCAGCGGTTGTTACACAGCGGTGTCCTGCTGGGATTTATAATGTTCATAAATATTTATGGTTTATGCACGCTCAGAAAAAATAATAAAGAAATCATGGGTGAGAATTCACCCTTGCTGGGAGGTAATATAAACATCCTAGTGTTCAGGAGTTAACAACCCTCTGGAAGTTTGCCTCAAGTTTTGCATGGCGCGTAATATTAAAGAAAAAAGTAAGAAATATTTCGATTGCTTCGTCTGCGTCGTCTGACGCCGCGGCGCTTCCCCGAGCTATCTGGTTTCTAGGAAAAAAAAAAAAAAGAAAGTGTCAAAACTTTTATCAATCTTTTTGCTTCTTCCGCTGAGAGCCCGACTTTGGGGACATTATTTTTTATGTCTACCTGACATCTCTCTGTCTAAATTTCCAAAACGTCGACAGTTCCTCGAAAGGCCCGAAAGGTCTCAAGTAACTCAAAGATTCGGAGATTTGAAGACCGTCAGACCCGGTGGAGTTTTCATGACTGGCCTGTGAAAAGGTCCGATGGTGACTGAGAAAGGACGACGGTGTATCGATGACTCTTAGTCCTGCGGTATGTCCGGTATACCCGGAAATTTAGCGCACTTAGCAAAGCATTGGTCTCAAAACTTACCCATTATCCCGACGCGTACATTCGTCGCGCCAAATTTACGCCGAATCGGCGAAGTTTGTCGACTTTCCGCCAAGCTCGACTTCCTCATTCGCTGAACGTAGCGGAACTTTTCGTGCATGGCAAATCCCGCTGGCGGTCTTCAGTCTCACCTGGTCGCTGCCGTGGTCTACGTGGTGCTTATGTATACCACGAGCGACGCCTCTGCGGGCGCATTGGTGCGTGGGAACCGCGCTCGAACGTCGCCAAATACGGCGAAATCCGCGCAGCCGAACGAATCCGTCGATTTCTCGCACCGATTCGCACCTCGTCGTCGCCGTCGTCCGCGGACTTGAAGAAGAAGCCGCAGCGGACACTCCGCCGCGAAATTTCGCCGCAATATTACGTTGACGGGATTCACGTCGCGTGAACCTCGAGGATTCCGGCCAGGACTCCCGCGCCTCGTCCGCTCTGCCGAAACGCATCCGCGTTTCGTGGGCAGAAAACAGCGGCAGGAATTTCAGAGACGCAGAAGACACTTGAAAAGTCCTCCTCGTTATCTCGCGATCTCTCCATTTTCCCCGCCTCCGTCTGCTGCCGTCTCAGCGTGCCGTCTCCGCCACACCTGGGGCGTGTAGACAATGCGCAGACAATGAACGTAGCCACACGAAGAACGGTCCGATCTCTCCGCCGTGCTGCCGGCGTGAAGAAGCGATCGCGCCGGAGACGCGCGACATTGCATCGGAATGCGGGATTTACGCGAACGCCGGACGCATACGCGTACGCGACACGTGGAAAAAGCAGGCCTGTGTGTATGTGCGTGTGTGTACGCGGGGAAAAGGGTGGGAGGGCCGGGGGGGGGAAAGGGACAGGGGAGAGAGACTCCGGGGCGAGAAAACGAGGAAAAGGCACGTCGCGCGCGCGTACTCTCCTCGTTGGTCGCTATAAATACGTAAGATGCAGTCGAATGCGGGCCGTGCGTGCGCGCGTACGCACGCCCACACGCGCGCGCGAGCGAGCGCGTGCAGGACGCGCGCGCGTATAATTCCGACGTTCCAGCGTTTCTGCGTGTGCACGCGCGCGACGGACGCCGCGCGCGCGCGCGCGCGCGAATGCCGAAAATAGTTTTTCGCGTGCAGCGGCGGCGGCGGCGGCGGAGACGCGCACCGTGCGCGTCGCGTCTCGCGCTCTCGACACTGGGCGGCGTGGGTCGCGACGTGCGTAGGCACGCACCTCGGATACCGTGCCATACGTGCGTGCGTGCGTGTGTGTAGGTAAATATAAATATAAGTGCGCGCTGTCCCAGAAGCGTTAGATGCCGCTCCGTCTATGGGTACGGGCGAAAAATCCGCGAAAATGACGGACGTCCCCGACGCCCGAGGGGGAGGGGGGGGATGAGAGCAACGCTGCGAGCCTCGCTTGGTCGTGGCTTGATTGAGCAGGGGACTGATAAGAGTCCGTGGAAATCCATCCGCGAGGCTCCTCGTGGGAGCCTTTTACTTCATTTCGGTGGGATATCGTTCGTTGTTTTGTTGCAATTCGTTTCTTCGCGTTCAAAGTTCTCTTCAACGTCCGTCGCGGCTGCCGATGCGGGGCAGAGGTGTGAACCCCCGCCCGTGGGTTTCGCCTTGCTCGGGAATAATAAGTAACTTGACGGTGGATTTTTCAGTCCGTAGGGTATAAATATGAGAGGGGAGGATCCTGAGAATGTGTCGCTGGATCACGAAATATCATTGTTATTTTGCTTGATAAAATTCCTTGATAAAATTCCTGCCGTTGGACGTCAATTTAGGAAAGATTCCAGCCGGCGAGGTAAACAGATAACGAGCGCTCGTCCGAGCGTTTTTATAACGACGGTCCCCTGGATCGATTCGATTCTCGACGAGGCGTTAATTTAGCGCGGATAGCTGGCGGTGTTTCATAACTCTCGTACCTAGCGTCGTCCTCGCTCGGTCCTCGGTTCGATCGGCTGCGAATGAGAAATCCCAACGTGGTCGCGCGTCTAGACTCGCCTCGGTTGCGCTTTACAGCTTTTCCTCAAGTTTCCCTCGTCCCTCGTCGAGGTCACTTTGGGTGAGCAACGGGGCCGCGTCATCCCTCAGAAATTTCGAACGGAAACGCTCTATCGTCCTACTCGCCTTCGTGTACCTCGTTCAACCGACGTCGGGCGTCCCGCGGATCGAACCCTGCTCAGGAAGAACACGCAAAAAAAAGCAGGACACGGGTCCGACATCACTACACGCGCTTATACGGATGCGACAGATGCGTAAACTTTCTCGGGAGTGGGTGGTTGGCCGGTCGGTCGATTGGTTGGTTAATTGCATGGATAGTTGATTGGCTGGTTGGATGATTAGTTGGTTAGTTTGGCTGGCTGGCTGGCTGGCTGGCTGGCTGGCTGGCTGGCTGGTTAGTTGGTTGGCCGAAGAATCCGGCCATATGGCGCCCACATTCCGTTTCTCGGATGGCAACGATCACGCGACGAGCGTGTGTTTGCTTGCGGGAAGGCGCAAAGGTTTTAACCCTTTCGCTGCTGAATTTCCTTCCCCGTCGCTCGCCCTTCGATGCCGCGATGAGGAGAGCGCCGGCTCCCCCCCCCCCCCGCGAGGTTCTTAACCTTAGCCGCGCGTAAATAGGGCACCGAGCGAACACCGAGAGGGAAATTGAAATCCAGCGTCTTCAATTCAAGCTCGAAAGGCGAAAGATCGAAATGTTTTACGTTGCTGGTTAGTCGAAACCACGCCGTTGCGCCTTCTCTTCTCGCTTATCGCGTGGTCGTTGGGATTTCTGCATTCCTGATCGCACATCTCAGGATCATCCTTCTAATTGCATTCCACGAAATTCGCCATTGTGTCCTTCCTGCCGGGAAACGGTAGGAAGCCACGTGCACGGACGAAGCGGCAGCGACGGCGGAGAAAGGGAGCGGTACGAAGAGTATTATTTCCCAAAAGTCGCGCGTCATCGACGAGAACAATGTTGTTTTCTTAGGGAAAGGACGTGAGGCCGAGCTTAGGAGCGACTTCCGTCGCCGCCGTTTTTACAGATCCGTCGGAATGCATCTGCCGTCTCATGTAGAGCGGAAAAGAGGAACACGTAGTGAGAGAGGCAGCTCGTTCTCCGCCCATGGTTGACGACGGTTCAGTTTCATCGGCTGTAATCGCTAAAAAATTGTTTTTACAATTGTTTTGTCTCGTTTTCCACGGCGCGACGTCCGACACGACGGAATCTCAAGCGCGCTCGGGTCGGGAAAAACGGTGCTGTAAGGCGTTTAGGCGTCAATCCATCTGACCACGTTTTATTTTTTTCCTTCCGCATCCTTCCGTGGGCTCTCGAGAGAGGGGGGGGGTCGGTCTCCCCCATTGCCGTTCCTCGGGGTCGCTCTCACGAGGCTCGAAAATATTCGCGACGCGGAAATTGCGACACAATATTTCCGGGCGCTCCACTTTCGTTCGCGACGACTTCCTCCCGTCGAGCGCGCCCCCGCGGTACCGCTCCCCCCGTCGCCCCGTGGCTTCCCTCCGGCTACCGCTGTGAAATCGCCAGCGCGATAACGCCCGGCGAAGCTGGCCGACAAAATTTTGTTGCCGGGCTCGAGAGGAGCTTTTTAGACTCTATTACGGCTCTCGGACTTGACTGTTTTTGGACTCGCTCTCAGGAGCGAGGCGGGGCGGGGGAGGAGGGGAGAAGGGATGTATCGGTGTCGTTGACTCGTAAGTGTCGACGGGGCACGGCAGAGCAGGTACCCTGCAGAAGAGCGATATCGCGACACTGTGTGTGCGTGCGTGCGTGCGTGCGTGCGTGCGTGCGTGCGTGCGTGCGTGCGTGTAGCCACAGCAGGTATCGCCGTGGAGGAAAAGCCGGAAGAGGGAGATCGGGGTGTCCATTGTCGTTCCCTCTTCTCTCCGTCTCGTGCTTTCGCGCGCGACGGGACACAGCGGGTAGGGGGGCAAGGGGGCAACTCGGCCAGGACCCCGTCGGGCCGGGGCTCGTTTCCCCGAAGTATCGTCGTTACCGGACTTCGTAGCCGGGGATCCGGCGTTCTACCTGCGAGGGCGGATGTGCAGACCGCATCTCATAATGGCCGCGTAATGAGGTGCGTCTGAAAGGGGGTTCTTTTGGGGGTAGGAAAAGAAATCTTTCCGCCGTTTACGGGGCAGACTCTCAGAGTGGCCGCTTTTGCGGTTCAGTCCTCTCTCTCTCTCTCTCTCTCTCTCTCTCTCTCTCTCGTTTGTTGGGGGCGGGGGAGGGGGGAGGGGGGACGCCGCACGGAAAGAAATAGATTAGCCGATTCAGCAAATCTCGCTGGCGAGATTAGCTGTTGCGACAGCGAGCAGGTTCGCTTGCGCAGCGTGTTGTGCGCGCGGGCGAATAGCGGCTGACCTGAGCCTGACCTTCGCGGCAACCTGCTCCGGAGAGGACAAGCTCATTTTAGCCAGATATTATCTGGGTTACTGCAGCGGGGAGCATTTGGCGTTTCCAGCTGATTTCAGCTCTCGCGGCGCGAGTCAATTGATTTCGCAAGAGAAAAGGGAGGAAAAACGCGCGGCCGATGAAGAAATATTTTCGCCGCGCGCGCAGGAGTGATTTAATTCTCGACCGGCCGTGTGTCGCGCGTCTACGGATTTGCCGAGCGAGCTTTTTCGCTCGCAGCGTTTTTCAAGTAGACGCCTCGTTTCCTTCTCCCGTCACCGTTTCCGTCTCCCCACGCTCCTTTTGAATTCTGCTTTGGGGAACACTTAGTTTCGAGAACAACTCCTGCCTTCCGTCGAACAACGACTTTTACCAAACTCCGCTTGGTAAACCAGCGAAATTATCCACGGACGTTTCTAAGTAGACAACTTTCGCCCGGACGAAAGTCTCGCGTCGTTTCATACGCTGCGTGACGTCGAGTGAATTATGAGCACAATGCAAATAAATTGGTCGAACAATCAGACAAAAAATATAAGGAGAATCAGCGAGGCTGATTCGCGAAAGCGGAGTTCGCCTGATTCCTCGGAATTGCGCAAGGCAGCGGGGCGTTCTATTCGTCTTTCCCTCGCGTTCGATTGTGTTCGTTTCCCTCGCCTTCTCTCTGAGCCGGCAGGAGGACGAAGGGACACGCCGGCCATCGATTAAAGGTCGCCTTCTAATTAGAAGGTTGCTTACGCTATCGCGCCGCGAATCGCGGATACGTATCTCGAGTATATTCCGATTTAGAAACGGCGCCGTGATCTCGTTGCGATCGCGACTCGCCACATCGATCACTGTCGCCGATCGATAATTACTTGCAAATCGATCGCAACCGAACCCCTCAATCGCCCGCCCGCGCCTATCGTCGCTATTTTATTACCGCGGCGAGAAGAACGCTGCTTTTGTCGACGCTATAAGGCTACAAGCACGCACGCACGCACGCACGCACGCACGCACGCACGCACGCACGCAGGCAGGCAGGCAGGCAGGCAGGCAGGTTGCGTAGGCGTCGTCTGGATGGTATCCGGTGTTGCGTGTCCGCATGCTCGCCCTTTATTATATCCTCCTCTCTCTCGTTCTCCTCTCTCGCCTCTATTCCGCGTGCTTTTCTATCGCCGCGCCGAAATTTACATTGCGACTTTCGTCGCACGGTTTCTGCCACGTGACATCAAGTGACGCGTCTCTCTCTCTCTCTCTCTCTCTCCCTCTCTCTCTCTTCGTCGAAAATTTGTCAAAATCTCGAGATAAACGCGCGCCAAGTGTGTGAGTTTTAGAAATTTTTTTATTTCATATTAATCTCCGGCGAAGATTGGGTTAGGTGTGTGTGCACCTGTATACGTATGGGGGAAATTCGAGAATAGAAAATCTTAAACGGAATTTATCGACATTCTGTCAACTTATCGCTTTCATTTATTATTTATCCTCGAGAAGTTGAAATCTACCGTCGAATCTAAAAGATGCATCACGTTCCTCGGCAAAAGAAACTCCGCTGACGGTGTTATTTCTGCATTTCCAGGAGCCACGTTAAAATCGAAAAGAATTTGCACGGAGAGAGAGAGAGAGAGAGAGAGAGAAATGTTTAGTCGAATGAAACAATTTCCTGCTGAGATATAAACGACAGAAATTCCGGTTGTAATCGTCAGAATTCGGTCTAGATTATCGAGATTTTCCCGGTCAACTCGACCGGGATCCCGAATCGTTGACGCTTCAGCAGAAAATTGCTTCACTCTAGAGGACATCTTTCTTTCCAAGCGCGATATTTTCCCCGTGAATTATATCGAATTTCGGAGAAGCCGACGTGAGACGCGCGCGAAAATAGTTCTTCTCGATCCTCTCTGGCCACTTGGCGCATCGACGACGGCTTCGGGCGTCGTTCGTTTCCCTTCGTTCGCGGAATAACTTGGGCGCGTACGACGAAAAATCGCTACGTTCACGTCCTTACGTCACGCACGTGGCCGGCACGTGATTTCGGCGACAGAGCCGCGCGCGTTGCGAATGAAAGCGCCTCGGCGACGCCGCTCGCCATCATCAGATAGCCGCCGGCCGCGCGCGAGATACGCGCGCGATAAATCGCGCAGGTAGAGATTACGCGGCGGCGGGCGCTCCTCCGCGTAGGAGAGTCCTCGCTCGTTCGGCTCGTTCGCTCGGCGCGTCCCGTCGTCGTCCCCAGCCTCGGCTTGCGCTTTTTTGCGACGGCCGACGGCAAACGCATGCCCCACGCGGCGAGTGCTGCACGTCGCGACAGATGTTTTCGATTCGCCCGTTCGTCGCTCCGCGACGACGACGACGACGACGACGACGACGACGACGACGCCTCGTAAATTCGCTCTATCGCGACCCCGCAATATTATCGTCCGCGGCATCCCCGTGGATCCTGTCCGGGATGTGGTTCCAGACGGGTATAGATGCCTGAATTTCTCGCGGTGAAATCTTGCCCGAGCAGTCGAAGTCGCGAACGGGGTCCAGGTCGACCACGAGCGATGGTCGTCTTCGCAGGGGATTCGCTCTAGTCGATTGAGACACTCGCTCGAGCCGCAGGCGGAATTCGCTCCGAGCGGAACGATCGCCCTTGCGATTTTGTCTCCCTGCTTTCGAGCGAGGTTCCAACCTCGGGTCCAGGTTTCACCTGGACAGAGCCGGCCGATGATGCAGCGCCGATCGAGGCGCCGAGGGAGACGCGCGCGGGCCGACACGACGGCCTTGACACGCGATGCAATTGGTCGGTGGGATTTTCGAGTCGCACGCATTAGCGGTGAGTCACTTGTCGATTATTCAGAGAAGCGGCGGCTACGTGTCGGAGCGGTAATCTCATCGAGACTACTTGAAGCGAACGTCGAGGAACGAATGCGACGCGATACGGAGAAAAATGTCCGGCCGAGCAAGGCGATTTTCTACCGGAGCGTGGACGATTGAGTCATTTCCTCGGGGTTCAGGATCCTCGGATCCTATCAAGCCTTCTGCTGCGGTTGAACGAATCCTGCTACTTTGGGCAGCTTCAGCAGAGAACTGGCCCGCTGGCGGGCCGAGCAAACATTTTTATTTCGTGCGGCGGCGACTTTTAACGACTTTTAACCATCGCGACTGCGACGAGACCACGACCCGGTTTACGGCAACCCGATTTTCGGAGCGAGCGGAAAATTGTGCGACGCTCGGCGACGCGGCCCATTCAGCTCGATTCATCTTCTCATCTTATTCGCACGCACCTTACGATGCGCTGACGCAGCGCGTCCTTTGAAAAACGCCGCGCCGCGGGCGTCGCGCTTCCGGCAGCGGCGGTTTGCCACAAAGCCGAAGGAGCCGCGTGGGCTTTCCAATTAGACTGGACGCTGTTAATTGGATCATGCTCTCGTAGAACGCTACAC